>NC_140999.1:108581450-108634844 GCF_052327205.1 Somniosus microcephalus
CAGCGCCGGCGATGGCTCCGCGGAGCTCCGTGCCGCCCCACCAGCCTTTAGAAAGATGGCGGCGGTGGCTACGCTTGGCTCACACCCGCCCGGCCCCACAAAGCACCCGAGCCCAGCGCCGGCGATGGCTCCGCGGAGCTCCGTGCCGCCCCACCAGTCTTTAGAAAGATGGCGGCGGTGGCTACGCTCGGCTCAGACCCGCCCGGCCAGCCTTTAGAAAGATGGCAGCGATCGCGGGCCGCTTGTTGAGCGGGACGGGAGGTGCCTAACTCGGGCGAGGCCGAGGCTTCGAGGCCTGCAAAAACGGTGAAAGGTAGGAAAATTAATGAGGTTAGAGAAAATATTTACAAATTAATTAACTTTTTTAAAAAACAATTTAATTGTGTTTTAAAAGCAACTTTTTTTTTTTGCTGGCAATGTAGATTTGAAAAGAAACACGCAGAAAGTGGGAAAAAGAAATGAAGAGTTAGGAATCAAGATGGCGGCCACTCACCTCAGCTCAGAAGGATTAGGCCCGCCCACACACGCACCGAATGGTCAACTATCAGGTCACTGAACTGTAGGATTAGTCAATCACCACGTCACTCAACTCTAGGATGACCCGCCTGCACACGCAATGAACCCGCCCCCGTGACGCAGCGATTGGTCAACCGTCAGGTCGCTCGACTGTACGATTGGTCAACCTTCACGTCGCTCAATGCTAATGAGCGGATAATAAGCGGAATTTTGAACGTTTTTTGTATACCGTCTGAACAATTTTTGTCTGACCAAAAAGTAAATACGCTTATGACCATTCCAAAATCATAAGCTTTCATTTGATATAACAGATGTGTAGGTACTCTCTATAACCTTTGAGTGTATAAAGTACATACAGACAGACGGAAGGACAGACAGACAGACACAGACAGAAGAGCTCTTTTATATATATATACTAGCTGGGGGAGCCCGGCGGTGCCGAGGCTTTTTGAGGGCATGTTGTTGTTGGAAGAGAGAGAGGGAGCGACTGGGGGGGAAGAGAGAGAGGGAAGGAGAGAGAGAGAGAGAGGGAATGAGAGAGAGGGAAGGAGAGAGAGAGAGAGGGAAGGAGAGAGAGAGGGGGGAAGAAGAGAGAGAGATGGAAGGAAACAGAGAGAGAGATGGAAGGAGAGAGAGGGAAGGAGCGAGAGGGAAGGAGAGAGAAAGAGAGGGAAGGAGAGAGAGACAGAGAGAGAGAGGGAAGGAGAGAGAGGGAAGGAGAGAGAGAGAGAGAGAGGGAAGGAGAGAGAGAGAGAGAGAGAGAGAGAGATTGGGAGTGAGAGAGAGAGAGACTGGGAGTGTGAGAGAGAGATTGGGAGTGTGAGAGAGAGAGAGAGAGAGAGAGACTGGGAGTGTGTGAGAAAGAGAGACTGGGAGTGCGAGAGAGAGATTGGGAGTGCGAGAGAGAGAGAGATTTGGAGTGTGAGAGAGAGAGAGATTTGGAGTGTGAGAGAGAGAGAGAGAGATTGGGAGTGTGAGAGAGAGAGATTGGGAGTGTGAGAGAGAGAGAGAGATTGGGAGTGTGAGAGAGAGAGAGATTGGGAGTGTGAGAGAGAGAGAGATTGGGAGTGTGAGAGAGAGAGAGATTGGGAGTGTGAGAGAGAGAGATTGGGAGTGTGAGAGAGAGAGATTGGGAGTGTGAGAGAGAGAGATTGGGAGTGTGAGAGAGAGAGAGATTGGGAGTGTGAGAGAGAGAGAGATTGGGAGTGTGAGAGAGAGAGAGATTGGGAGTGTGAGAGAGAGAGAGATTGGGAGTGTGAGAGAGAGAGAGATTGGGAGTGTGAGAGCGAGAGATTGGGGAGTGAGAGAGATTGGGAGTGTGAGAGAGAGACTGGGAGTGTGAGAGAGAGAGATTGGGAGTGTCAGAGAGAGAGATTGGGAGTGTGAGCGAGAGAGAGATTGGGAGTGTCAGAGAGAGAGATTGGGAGTGAGAGAGAGAGAGATTGGGAGTGTGAGAGAGAGAGATTGGGAGTGTTTCAGTGAAGCAACCACTAACACTACTAACAATAACCAGCCCCAGGACAGTGACATCGTAGCACAGAGAATTCGACCCAGCACAATTGTCACTAAACAAAAGGAAAAATACCTGTCATATTGGGCAGAAACAACAAAAACCCAAAGCAAACTCAATTGCTACTTGGCCCTAAACAGACAATACAACATGGCTGAGTACCTGACCATGGTAAAAGATAACAAACTGAGAAAAACCTTGACAAGGTACAGACTTAGCGAACATAGCCTAGCGATCGAAAAAGGCAGACACAGGCAGACCAGGCTGCCAAGAGAGGATAGGATATGCTCTCACTGCAGTCAGGGAGCAGTGGAGACAGAGATGCACTTCCTCACAGCCTGTGGAAAATATCAGGGCATCAGGGAGAATTTCTACCAAAAATTCTCACAAATATGCCCTGAATTCAGAAATTTGAATGACGACCAAAAACTCCCATACCTACTGGGGGAGGAGAGAAGCTGTGTAGCACTGGCGGCACACTATGTTACAGCTTGCCATGAACAGAGGGACAACCAGTAAACCTAAGAAAAGAGTATATATAAATAATGCGAATGTATATTTATGCACTCAGGGATATACCTGTTTATACACTGTATGAATAGAACTGCGTTTATGTGTTCAACCATAAATGTATTTTGATGCTTTGGCAACATAAGATGTACCTTATCATGCCAATAAAGCAATTTGAATTGAATTAAATTGAGTGAGAGAGAGAGATTGGGAGTGTGAGAGAGAGAGACTGGGAGAGTGAGAGAGAGAGAGATTGGGAGTGTGAGAGAGAGATTGGGAGTGTGTGAGAGAGAGAGAGAGAGAGATTGGGAGTGTGAGAGAGAGAGAGATTGGGAGTGTGAGAGAGAGATTGGGAGTGTGAGAGATTGGGAGTGTGAGAGAGAGAGAGAGAGATTGGGAGTGTGAGAGAGAGAGATTGGGAGTGAGAGAGAGAGAGAGAGAGAGAGATTGGGAGTGTGAGAGAGAGAGATTGGGAGTGAGAGAGAGAGAGAGAGATTGGGAGTGAGAGAGAGAGAGAGATTGGGAGTGAGAGAGAGAGAGAGAGATTGGGAGTGAGAGAGAGAGAGAGAGAGAGAGAGATTGGGAGTGAGAGAGATTGAGAGAGATTGGGAGTGAGAGAGAGGAGAGATTGGGAGTGAGAGAGAGAGAGAGATTGGGAGTGAGAGAGAGAGAGAGAGATTGGGAGTGTGAGAGAGAGAGAGATTGGGAGTGTGAGAGAGAGAGAGATTGGGAGTGTGAGAGAGAGAGATTGGGAGTGAGAGAGAGAGAGAGAGAGAGAGAGAGATTGGGAGTGAGCAACACATCAAGAAACATATTATTCAACAAGCTAAGCCAAACAACCCCAGATTTCAAGGAATTGGATGACCTGTCAAAATTGAGATTAGTCCTGGGAGAAGTAGACAGACCATACCTTGGGGCCAACTATGTAACAACATGTCACAACCTGAGGACTGTTTAAAATTAAGACTGTTTAAAATTAATATTGAACGTACCAAATGAAGTAGAAAGACTGTTTAAAAATTAATATTGTTTAAAAGTAATATTGTATGTACCCAACAAATGTCAAATCGATTGACACCTACAGAATGTTGGAAAACTGTACCTTTTTGCTATGTAAGCTTGGCAATATGGTTCTCTGTAAACTTTCATGCCAATAAAGCATTTGAATTGAATTGAATTGATTGGGAGTGTGAGAGAGAGAGAGAGAGATTGGGAGTGTGAGAGAGAGAGAGAGAGAGAGAGAGTCCTGGGAGAAGGAGACAGACCATACCTTGGGGCCAAATATGTAACAACATGTCACAACCTGAGGACTGTTTAATATTAAGACTGTTTAAAATTAATATTGAACGGACCAAATGAAGTACAAAGACTGTTTAAAATTAATATTGTTTAAAAGTAATATTGTATGTACCCAACAAATGTCAAATCGATTGACACCTACAGAATGTTGGAAAACTGTACCTTTTTGCTATGTAAGCTTTGGCAATATGGTTCTCTGTAAACTTTCATGCCAATAAAGCATTTGAATTGGAAATTGGAAAATTGGATTGGGAGTGTTGTGAGAGAGAGAGAGATTGGGAGTGAGAGAGAGAGACTGGGAGTGTGAGAGAGAGAGAGATTGGGAGTGAGAGAGAGAGAGATTGGGAGTGAGAGAGAGAGAGATTGGGAGTGTGAGAGAGAGAGATTGGGAGTGTGAGAGAGAGATTGGGAGTGTGAGAGAGAGAGATTGGGAGTGAGAGAGAGATTGGGAGTGTGAGAGAGAGAGAGAGAGATTGGGAGTGAGAGAGAGAGACTGGGAGTGTGAGAGAGAGAGAGAGATTGGGAGTGAGAGAGAGAGAGATTGGGAGTGAGAGAGAGAGAGAGAGAGAGAGAGAGATTGGGAGTGTGAGAGAGAGAGAGATTGGGAGTGTGAGAGAGAGAGAGACTGGGAGTGTGAGAGAGAGAGAGATTGGGAGTGTGAGAGAGAGAGAGATTGGGAGTGAGAGAGAGAGAGAGATTGGGAGCGTGAGAGAGAGAGAGATTGGGAGTGAGAGAGAGAGAGAAAGACTGGGAGTGTGAGAGAGATTGGGAGTGAGAGAGAGAGAGAGAGATTGGGAGTGAGAGAGAGAGAGAGATTGGGAGTGAGAGAGAGAGAGAGAGATTGGGAGTGAGAGAGAGAGAGATTGGGAGTGTGAGAGAGAGAGAGAGATTGGGAGTGAGAGAGAGAGAGATTGGGAGTGTGAGAGAGAGATTGGGAGTGTGAGAGAGAGAGATTGGGAGTGTGAGAGAGAGAGAGAGATTAGGAGTGAGAGAGAGAGAGAGAGATTGGGAGTGAGAGAGAGAGAGAGATTGGGAGTGAGAGAGAGAGAGAGATTGGGAGTGTGAGAGAGAGAGATTGGGAGTGTGAGAGAGAGATTGGGAGTGTGAGAGAGAGAGATTGGGAGTGTGAGAGAGAGAGATTGGGAGTGTGAGAGAGAGAGATTGGGAGTGTGAGAGAGAGAGATTGGGAGTGAGTGAGAGAGAGAGATTGGGAGTGTGAGAGAGAGAGAGATTGGGAGTGAGAGAGAGAGAGAGAGAGATTGGGAGTGAGAGAGAGAGAGATTGGGAGTGTGAGAGAGAGATTGGGAGTGTGAGAGAGAGAGAGAGATTGGGAGTGAGAGAGAGATTGGGAGTGAGAGAGAGAGAGAGATTGGGAGTGTGAGAGAGAGAGAGAGAGATTGGGAGTGAGAGAGAGAGAGAGAGATTGGCAGCCTAGAGAGAATAGAATATGCGATCAATGTCTGGCTGGCGAGGTTGAAACAGAAATGCATTTCCTCCTAAAATGCGAAAAATTCAACACATCAAGAAACATATTATTCAACAAGCTAAGCCAAACAACCCCAGATTTCAAGGAATTGGATGATCTGTCAAAATTGAGATTAGTCCTAGGAGAAGGAGACAGACCATACCTTGGGGCTAAATATGTAACAACATGTCACAACCTGAGGACTGTTTAAAAGTAAGACTGTTTAAAATTAATATTGAACGTACCAAATGAAGTAGAAAGACTGTTTAAAATTAATATTGTTTAAAAGTAATATTGTATATACCCAACAAATCTCAAATCGATTGACACCTACAGAATGTTGGAAAACTGTACCTTTTTGCTATGTAAGCTTTGGCAATATGGTTCTCTGTAAACTTTCATGCCAATAAAGCATTTGAACTGAACTGAACTGAACTGATTGGGAGTGAGAGAGAGAGAGAGATTGGGAGTGAGAGAGAGAGAGATTGGGAGTGAGAGAGAGAGAGATTGGGAGTGTGAGAGAGAGGGATTGGGAGTGAGAGAGAGAGAGAGATTGGGAGTGAGAGAGAGAGAGATTGGGAGTGTGAGAGAGAGAGAGATTGGGAGTGAGAGAGAGAGAGATTGGGAGTGAGAGAGAGAGAGAGATTGGGAGTGTGAGAGAGAGAGATTGGGAGTGAGAGAGAGAGAGAGAGATTGGGAGCGAGAGAGAGAGAGAGAGAGAGATTGGGAGCGTGAGAGAGAGAGATTGGGAGTGAGAGAGAGAGAGAGATTGGGAGTGAGAGAGAGAGAGATTGGGAGTGTGAGAGAGAGAGATTGGGAGTGTGAGAGAGAGAGAGAGAGATTGGGAGTGAGAGAGAGAGAGAGATTGGGAGTGAGAGAGAGAGAGATTGGGAGTGTGAGAGAGAGAGAGAGAGAGAGATTGGGAGTGTGAGAGAGAGAGAGAGATTGGGAGTGTGAGAGAGAGAGAGATTGGGAGTGTGAGAGAGAGAGATTGGGAGTGAGAGAGAAAGAGAGATTGGGAGTGTGAGAGAGAGAGAGATTGGGAGTGTGAGAGAGAGAGATTGGGAGTGAGAGAGAGAGAGAGATTGGGAGTGTGAGGGAGAGAGAGATTGGGAGTGTGAGAGAGAGAGAGAGAGATTGGGAGTGAGAGAGAGAGAGAGATTGGGAGTGAGAGAGAGAGAGAGAGATTGGGAGTGTGAGAGAGAGAGAGATTGGGAGTGAGAGAGAGAGAGATTGGGAGTGTGAGAGAGAGAGATTGTGAGTGTGAGAGAGAGAGAGAGATTGGGAGTGAGAGAGAGAGAGAGATTGGGAGTGAGAGAGAGAGAGATTGGGAGTGTGAGAGAGAGAGAGATTGGGAGTGTGAGAGAGAGAGAGATTGGGAGTGTGAGAGAGAGAGAGATTGGGAGTGTGAGAGAGAGAGATTGGGAGTGTGAGAGAGAGAGATTGGGAGTGTGAGAGAGAGAGATTGGGAGTGTGAGAGAGAGAGATTGGGAGTGAGAGAGAGAGAGATTGGGAGTGAGAGAGAGAGAGATTGGGAGTGGGAGAGAGAGTGAGATTGGGAGTGAGAGAGAGAGTGAGATTGGGAGTGAGAGAGAGAGACTGGGAGTGTGAGAGAGAGAGAGATTGGGAGTGAGAGAGAGAGAGATTAGGAGTGAGAGAGAGAGAGAGATTGGGAGTGTGAGAGAGAGAGATTGGGAGTGTGAGAGAGAGATTGGGAGTGTGAGAGAGAGATTGGGAGTGTGAGAGAGAGATTGGGAGTGTGAGAGAGAGAGATTGGGAGTGAGAGAGAGAGAGATTGGGAGTGTGTGAGAGAGAGAGATTGGGAGTGAGAGAGAGAGACTGGGAGTGTGAGAGAGAGACAGATTGGGAGTGAGAGAGAGAGAGATTGGGAGTGAGAGAGAGAGATTGGGAGTGTGAGAGAGAGAGAGATTGGGAGTGAGAGAGAGAGAGAGATTGGGAGTGAGAGAGAGAGAGAGATTGGGAGTGAGAGAGAGAGAGATTGGGAGTGAGAGAGAGAGAGATTGGGAGTGTGAGAGAGAGAGAGATTGGGAGTGTGAGAGAGAGAGAGATTGGGAGTGTGAGAGAGAGAGAGATTGGGAGTGAGAGAGAGAGAGATTAGGAGTGAGAGAGAGAGAGAGATTGGGAGTGTGAGAGAGAGAGATTGGGAGTGTGAGAGAGAGATTGGGAGTGTGAGAGAGAGATTGGGAGTGTGAGAGAGAGATTGGGAGTGTGAGAGAGAGAGATTGGGAGTGAGAGAGAGAGAGATTGGGAGTGTGTGAGAGAGAGAGATTGGGAGTGAGAGAGAGAGACTGGGAGTGTGAGAGAGAGACAGATTGGGAGTGAGAGAGAGAGAGATTGGGAGTGAGAGAGAGAGATTGGGAGTGTGAGAGAGAGAGAGATTGGGAGTGAGAGAGAGAGAGAGATTGGGAGTGAGAGAGAGAGAGAGATTGGGAGTGAGAGAGAGAGAGATTGGGAGTGAGAGAGAGAGAGATTGGGAGTGTGAGAGAGAGAGAGATTGGGAGTGTGAGAGAGAGAGAGATTGGGAGTGTGAGAGAGAGAGATTGGGAGTGAGAGAGAGAGAGAGATTGGGAGCGAGAGAGAGAGAGAGATTGGGAGCGTGAGAGAGAGAGAGATTGGGAGTGAGAGAGAGAGAGACTGGGAGTGTGAGAGAGATTGGGAGTGAGAGAGAGAGAGAGATTGGGAGTGAGAGAGAGAGAGATTGGGAGTGAGAGAGAGAGAGATTGGGAGTGAGAGAGAGAGAGATTGGGAGTGTGAGAGAGAGAGAGATTGGGAGTGAGAGAGAGAGAGATTGGGAGTGTGAGAGAGAGAGAGAGAGATTGGGAGTGAGACAGAGACTGGGAGTGTGAGAGAGAGAGATTGGGAGTGAGAGAGAGAGAGAGATTGGGAGTGAGAGAGAGAGAGAGATTGGGCGTGAGAGAGAGAGATTGGGAGTGAGAGAGAGAGAGATTGGGAGTGTGAGAGAGAGAGAGATTGGGAGTGTGCGAGAGAGAGATTGGGAGTGAGAGAGAAAGAGAGATTGGGAGTGTGAGAGAGACAGAGATTGGGAGTGTGAGAGAGAGAGAGAGATTGGGAGTGAGAGAGAGAGAGATTGGGAGTGTGAGAGAGAGAGAGATTAGGAGTGTGAGAGAGAGAGAGATTGGGAGTGAGAGAGAGAGAGAGAGATTGGGAGTGAGAGAGAGAGAGATTGGGAGTGAGAGAGAGAGAGAGATTGGGAGTGTGAGAGAGAGATTGGGAGTGTGAGAGAGAGAGAGATTGGGAGTGAGAGAGAGAGAGATTGGGAGTGTGAGAGAGATGCGGATGTGGGTCTTCGCAAGAAACCTCATAAACACTGCCAAAAGACGCAGCCCTCCCACCCCCCCTACCATTGGGAGCCCAAACAGGACCACCAATGTCCCCCACCCCCCTTTACAAAACCGACAACAGAACCGTGCTTTTATACCTGACCGAAGACCCCCCTCTAGACCACAGACTGTAGACCAAGAACTGAGAAAGATCATGACGATGCTGAACAGCCTGATAGAAAGCCGGAGAAATTATTAATATTGTTATTTATCATTATCATTATTGTTATCTTATCAGTATTATTACTATTATTAGATAGATATATGTGCATGCCTCATGAAATTTATACTAAATCATCACTTAGCATTATAGAAAATAGTGTTTCCACACTCATTCCACAAAATAGGTCCATTTTATTTCGTTTTATTGAACTATATAAATGCGTTCTTTCCACATAAGCTGCTGGAATATCCAGGGCCTCCGCTCCTCAACTTTTGGGATGAAGAGTACAGACCCTGAATTCCTAAAAGCTATAAAAGACATTGATATAATTGTGTTAACAGAAACATGGTGCCAAAAGGACATGCCGACCCACTGTCCTCCAATGTACCATGAAATCATTGTGCCCTCAGTAAAGAACACTAAAACACGCAAGGGCAGAACCTCCGGGGGAATATTGGTGTGGTATAAGGGAGAACTGGACAAACACATCTCACCGGTAAAACAGGGGAAATCACACGTATGGCTAAAACTAGATAAAAATATAGGAATAGCAAAAAAAGATGTTTACTTATGTGCGATCTACATACCTCCAATAGATTCGCCATATTTCGAAGAGGAGTTATTTGATACTCTCCACATGGAAATCAGCCATTTCCAGGCCCAAGGAAAGGTGATAATATGTGGGGACCTAAATGCAAGGACCGGTTGTGAACCTGACTTCATAGACCCACAGGGAAACAACCATGTGTTTGGCCAGACCCCTTTAGAGGTCACACCAGCCATCGCAAATCGGAACAACCTTGATCGTGAAATAAATAAAAGCGGTAGGGAGGTAGTGCAACTCTGCCGAGCCTTAGGCCTGTACATAGTTAATGGTAGGTTCAGAGGGGACTCCCTAGGGAGACTCACATACTCCTCAACTCTTGGGTCTAGTGTGGTGGACTATACAATCACTGACCTGGACCCCTGCGATATCAACGCATTCACTGTCAGGCAGCAATCCCCCCTCTCAGACCATAACCAAATAAATGTGTACCTTAAACTTTCTGCCCAAACTACAGACACAAAAAAGGAACACAGTAAGCTACATAAAATAAACCAGACATACAGATGGGCCCCAGACAGTGGAGATAAATTCATCACAGCACTAAATTCACCTGATCTCACAAGTAAAATTTCAAAATTTAAAGAAAATCTATATGAGATCACCAGAGATGGTGTAAACACGGCCATAGAGGATATAAATATGATCTTCCATGAGGCAGCTGTAAAAGCCGACCTCGTGAAACAGAAGAGGAAGCATCACAAAAGACAAAATAAAAATATGAAATGGTTTGACCACGAATGCAAAAATGCCAGAAAAGACCTGAGAAAAATATCAAACCAAAAGCATCGGCAACCAAACAATCCGGACCTACGTACTAGATACAATGAAACCCTCAAAAGATATAAACACCCCATTAGGAACAAAACACAAAACTATACCCACAAAATACTCGAAGAAATTGAAAACTCCACCAATCCAAAACAATTCTGGGAAATGTGGAATAACCTGAGTACAACACAATTGCAAGCATTACCAATCCAAGATGGCGACATCTGGAGAACACATTTTGAAAACCTCTACAAAGACATCCCAAAAAACAAAACAAACCCAAGTCAACATCAGGTCACAGAAAAACTCCACACATTAGAAGCAACAATTAAAGACAACCAAAACCCTCTAGACTCCCCAATCACATGGAAAGAACTGGCCACAAAAACAAAATCTCTCCACCTAAAGAAAGCCTGTGGCCCAGAAAACATCAAAAATGAAATGCTAAAGTTCAGCAATATGGAGATGCAGGGTGCGATACTCAAACTATTCAACATCATATTACGCTCAGGCTGTTTTCCCGATATCTGGTGCCAAGGACTAATCTCCCCCATATATAAAAGTGGAAACAAATCAGACCCAAATAACTACCGCGGCATCTGTGTCAACAGTTGTCTAGGGAAGTTATTCTGCAGTATTCTAAATAGTAGATTACTTGATTTTCTTAACAAACATAATATCCTCAGAAAAAACCAAATAGGCTTTCTTCCAAAACACCGCACCGCCGACCATATCTATACCCTTCACACCCTCATTGAAAAACATAAACACCAAACAAAAAATGGGAAAATATTCGCCTGTTTCATCGACTTCAAGAAAGCCTTTGACTCTATATGGCACGAAGGGCTCTATTATAAACTTCTTCAGTGTGGAATAGGGGGCAAAGTCTATGACCTTATTAAATCAATGTATCTGAAAAACAAATGCGGGGTCAAAATTGGGGACAAACGCACCGATTTCTTCACCCAGAGAAGAGGCGTCCGGCAGGGCTGCAATTTGAGCCCGACCCTGTTCAACATATACATAAATGAATTAGCAGACATGCTGGAGCAAAGCGAGTCACCAGGTCTCCGTCTCCTGGATGGAGAAGTGAAGTCCCTGTTCTATGCGGACGACCTGGTTCTGCTGTCTCCCACAGAACAGGGATTACAGCAACAACTAGACCTACTCGACAAATACTGCCAAAATTGGGCTCTAACAGTAAATCTAAAGAAAACCAACATCATGATTTTTCAGAAAAGACCCAGATGTCAGGAAAACAAATACCAGTTTACCCTCAGTGATACCACTATAGGACACACTATGAGCTACACCTACCTTGGTCTAACTATTACAGCATCAGGGAGCTTCAGCATAGCAGTGAATGCACTAAAAGAAAAAGCCCGAAGAGCCCTATATGCAATAAAAAGAAAATTCTACAACATCCAAATCCCAATCAAAATCTGGCTCAAAATTTTTGACAGCATAATCCTGCCCATTGCACTGTACGGTAGTGAAGTATGGGGCCCGCTAAATCACCAAAGCTACACTAAATGGGAAAAACACACAATAGAAGCCCTACATGCAGAATTCTGCCGAAGCATCCTTCGCACCCAAAGAAAAACGCCAACAAATGCATGCAGAGCCGAACTAGGCAGATACCCACTGATAATAAACATCCAAAAACGAGCACTAAACTTCCTAAATCACCTCAAATCTAGCTCCCCAGACACCCTTCATTTCAAAGCCTTTCAGACCCAAGAGCTAAACCCAGAAAAGAGTCCCCTGAGTCAGCTGCTACTGAAACTAAGTACTCAGCCGGACCCTGACCAGCCCCAGACCAACACAGCCGTCCAAACACCAATCCGAGTGAACCAAATCATTAAAAAATGCAAAGAAACCTACCTGGAACATTGGAACAAAATAACCGAAAGCCAAAGCAGATTAGAATGTTACCGGGCCCTAAAAAGAGAATATAAACTGGCAGACTACCTCACGACCATCAGAGACACAAAACAGAGACAGACCCTCAACCAGGTACAGACTAAGCGACCACCAACTGGAAATTGAAAAAGGCAGATACAAGAAATCCTGGCAGCCTAGAGAGAATAGAATATGCGATCAATGTCTGGCTGGCGAGGTTGAAACAGAAATGCATTTCCTCCTAAAATGCGAAAAATTCAACACATCAAGAAACATATTATTCAACAAGCTAAGCCAAACAACCCCAGATTTCAAGGAATTGGATGATCTGTCAAAATTGAGATTAGTCCTAGGAGAAGGAGACAGACCATACCTTGGGGCTAAATATGTAACAACATGTCACAACCTGAGGACTGTTTAAAAGTAAGACTGTTTAAAATTAATATTGAACATACCAAATGAAGTAGAAAGACTGTTTAAAATTAATATTGTTTAAAAGTAATATTGTATATACCCAACAAATGTCAAATCGATTGACACCTACAGAATGTTGGAAAACTGTACCTTTTGCTTTGTAAGCTTTGGCAATATGGTTCTCTGTAAACTTTCATGCCAATAAAGCATTTGAACTGAACTGAACTGAAAAAAAACTGAGAGAGATTGGGAGTGTGAGAGAGAGAGAGTGGGAGTGTGAGAGAGAGCGAGATTGGGAGTGAGAGAGAGAGAGAGATTGGGAGTGAGAGAGAGAGAGAGAGAGATTGGGAGTGTGAGAGAGAGATTGGGAGTGTGAGAGAGAGAGAGATTGGGAGTGTGAGAGAGAGAGAGATTGGGAGTGTGAGAGAGAGAGATTGGGAGTGTGAGAGAGAGAGATTGGGAGTGTGAGAGAGAGAGAGATTGGGAGTGAGAGAGAGAGTGAGATTGGGAGTGAGAGAGAGAGTGAGATTGGGAGTGAGAGAGAGAGACTGGGAGTGTGAGAGAGAGAGAGAGATTGGGAGTGAGAGAGAGAGAGAGAGATTAGGAGTGAGAGAGAGAGATTGGGAGTGTGAGAGAGAGAGATTGGGAGTGTGAGAGAGAGAGATTGGGAGTGTGAGAGAGAGAGATTGGGAGTGAGAGAGAGAGAGATTGGGAGTGTGAGAGAGAGAGAGATTGGGAGTGGGAGAGAGAGAGATTGGGAGTGAGAGAGAGAGAGAGAGATTGGGAGTGTGAGAGAGAGAGAGATTGGGAGTGAGAGAGAGAGAGAGAGAGATTGGGAGTGAGAGAGAGAGAGAGATTGGGAGTGAGAGAGAGAGAGAGAGATTGGGAGTGAGAGAGAGAGAGATTGGGTGTGTGAGAGAGAGAGATTGGGAGTGTGAGAGAGAGAGAGATTGGGAGTGTGAGAGAGAGAGAGATTGGGAGTGTGAGAGAGAGAGAGATTGGGAGTGTGAGAACAACTAGACCTACTCGACAAATACTGCCAAAATTGGGCTCGAACAGTAAATCTAAAGAAAACCAACATCATGATTTTTCAAAAAAGGCCCAGATGTCAGGAAAACAAATACCAGTTTACCCTCAGTGATACCACTATAGGACACACTATGAGCTACACCTACCTTGGTCTCCTTGGTCTAACTATTACAGCATCAGGGAGCTTCAGCATAGCAGTGAATGCACTAAAAGAAAAAGCACGAAGAGCCCTATATGCAATAAAAAGAAAATTCTACAACATCCAAATCCCAATCAAAATCTGGCTCAAAATATTTGACAGCATAATCCTGCCCATTGCACTGTACGGTAGTGAAGTATGGGGCCCGCTAAATCACCAAAGCTACACTAAATGGGAAAAACACACAATAGAAGCCCTACATGCAGAATTCTGCCGAAGCATCCTTCGCACCCAAAGAAAAACGCCAACAAATGCATGCAGAGCCGAACTAGGCAGATACCCACTGATAATAAACATCCAAAAATGAGCACTAAACTTCCTAAATCACCTCAAATCTAGCTCCCCAGACACCCTTCATTTCAAAGCCTTTCAGACCCAAGAGCTAAACCCAGAAAAGAGTCCCCTGAGTCAGCTGCTACTGAAACTAAGTACCCAGCCGGACCCTGACCAGCCCCAGACCAACACAGCCGTCCAAACACCAATCCGAGTGAACCAAATCATTAAAAAATGCAAAGAAACCTACCTGGAACATTGGAACAAAATAACCGAAAGCCAAAGCAGATTAGAATGTTACCGGGCCCTAAAAAGAGAATATAAACCGGCAGACTACCTCACGACCATCAGAGACACAAAACAGAGACAGACCCTCACCAGGTACAGACTAAGCGACCACCAACTGGAAATTGAAAAAGGCAGATACAAGAAATCCTGGCAGCCTAGAGAGAATAGAATATGCGATCAATGTCTGGCCGGCGAGGTTGAAACAGAGATGCATTTCCTCCTAAAATGCGAAAAATTCAACACATCAAGAAACATATTATTCAACAAGCTAAGCCAAACAACCCCAGATTTCCAGGAATTGGATGACCTGTCAAAATTGAGATTAGTCCTAGGAGAAGGAGACAGACCATACCTTGGGGCCAAATATGTAACAACATGTCACAACCTGAGGACTGTTTAAAATTAAGACTGTTTAAAATTAATATTGAACGTACCAAATGAAGTACAAAGACTGTTTAAAATTAATATTGTTTAAAAGTAATATTGTATGTACCCAACAAATGTCAAATCGATTGACACCTACAGAATGTTGGAAAACTGTACCTTTTTGCTATGTAAGCTTTGGCAATATGGTTCTCTGTAAACTTTCATGCCAATAAAGCATTTGAATTGGAATTGGAATTGGAATTGGAGAGAGAGAGATTGGGAGCGTGAGAGAGAGAGAGATTGGGAGTGAGAGAGAGAGAGAGAGAGACTGGGAGTGTGAGAGAGATTGGGAGTGAGAGAGAGAGAGAGAGATTGGGAGTGAGAGAGAGAGAGATTGGGAGTGTGAGAGAGAGAGATTGGGAGTGTGAGAGAGAGAGATTGGGAGTGTGAGAGAGAGAGAGATTGGGAGTGAGAGAGAGAGACTGGGAGTGTGAGAGAGAGAGAGAGATTGGGAGTGAGAGAGAGAGAGATTGGGAGTGAGAGAGAGAGAGAGATTGGGAGTGTGAGAGAGAGAGAGATTGGGAGTGTGAGAGAGAGAGAGAGATTGGGAGTGAGAGAGAGAGAGAGCATCGCCAACCAAACAATCCGGACCTACGTACTAGATACAATGAAACCCTCAAAAGATATAAACACACCATTAGGAACAAAACACAAAACTATACCCACAAAATACTCGAAGAAATTGAAAACTCCACCAATCCAAAACAATTCTGGGAAATGTGGAATAACCTGAGTACAACACAATTGCAAGCATTACCAATCCAAGATGGCGACATCTGGAGAACACATTTTGAAAACCTCTACAAAGACATCCCAATAAACGAAACAAACCCAAGTCAACATCAGGTCACAGAAAAACTCGACACATTAGAAGCAACAATTAAAGACAACCAAAACCCTCTAGACTCCCCAATCACATGGAAAGAACTGGCCACAAAAACAAAATCTCTCCACCTAAAGAAAGCCTGTGGCCCAGACAACATCAAAAATGAAATGCTCAAGTTCAGCAATATGGAGATGCAGGGTGCGGTACTCAAATTATTCAACATCATATTACGTTCAGGCTGTTTTCCCGATATCTGGTGCCAAGGACTAATCTCCCCCATATATAAAAGTGGAAACAAATCAGACCCAAATAACTACCGCGGCATCTGTGTCAACAGTTGTCTAGGGAAGTTATTCTGCAGTATTCTAAATAGTAGATTACTTGATTTTCTTAACAAACATAATATCCTCAGAAAAAACCAAATAGGCTTTCTTCCAAAACACCGCACCGCCGACCATATCTATACCCTTCACACCCTCATTGAAAAACATATACACCAAACAAAAAATGGGAAAATATTCGCCTGTTTCATCGACTTCAAGAAAGCCTTTGACTCTATATGGCACGAAGGGCTCTATTATAAACTTCTTCAGTGTGGAATAGGGGGCAAAGTCTATGACCTTATTAAATCAATGTATCTGAAAAACAAATGCGGGGTCAAAATTGGAGACAAACGCACCGATTTCTTCACCCAGAGAAGAGGCGTCCGGCAGGGCTGCAATTTGAGCCCGACCCTGTTCAACATATACATAAATGAATTAGCAGACATGCTGGAGCAAAGCGAGTCACCAGGTCTCCGTCTCCTGGATGGAGAAGTGAAATCCCTGTTCTATGCGGACGACCTGGTTCTGCTGTCTCCCACAGAACAGGGATTACAGCAACAACTAGGCCTACTCGACAAATACTGCCAAAATTGGGCTCTAACAGTAAATCTAAAGAAAATCAACATCATGATTTTTCAAAAAAGGCCCAGATGTCAGGAAAACAAATACCAGTTTACCCTCAGTGATACCACTATAGGACACACTATGAGCTACACCTACCTTGGTCTAACTATTACAGCATCAGGGAGCTTCAGCATAGCAGTGAATGCACTAAAAGAAAAAGCCCGAAGAGCCCTATATGCAATAAAAAGAAAATTCTACAACATCCAAATCCCAATCAAAATCTGGCTCAAAATATTTGACAGCATAATCCTGCCCATTGCACTGTACGGTAGTGAAGTATGGGGCCCGCTAAATCACCAAAGCTACACTAAATGGGAAAAACACACAATAGAAGCCCTACATGCAGAATTCTGCCGAAGCATCCTTCGCACCCAAAGAAAAACGCCAACAAATGCATGCAGAGCCGAACTAGGCAGATACCCACTGATAATAAACATCCAAAAACGAGCACTAAACTTCCTAAATCACCTCAAATCTAGCTCCCCAGACACCCTTCATTTCAAAGCCTTTCAGACCCAAGAGCTAAACCCAGAAAAGAGTCCCCTGAGTCAGCTGCTACTGAAACTAAGTACTCAGCCGGACCCTGACCAGCCCCAGACCAACACAGCCGTCCAAACACCAATCCGAGTGAACCAAATCATTAAACAATGCAAAGAAACCTACCTGGAACATTGGAACAAAATAACCGAAAGCCAAAGCAGATTAGAATGTTACCAGGCCCTAAAAAGAGAATATAAACTGGCAGACTACCTCACGACCATCAGAGACACAAAACAGAGACAGACCCTCACCAGGTACAGACTAAGCGACCACCAACTGGAAATTGAAAAAGGCAGATACAAGAAATCCTGGCAGCCTAGAGAGAATAGAATATGCGATCAATGTCTGGCCGGCGAGGTTGAAACAGAAATGCATTTCCTCCTAAAATGCGAAAAATTCAACACATCAAGAAACATATTATTCAACAAGCTAAGCCAAACAACCCCAGATTTCAAGGAATTGGATGACCTGTCAAAATTGAGATTAGTCCTGGGAGAAGGAGACAGACCATACCTTGGGGCCAAATATGTAACAACATGTCACAACCTGAGGACTGTTTAAAAGTAAGACTGTTTAAAATTAATATTGTTTAAAAGTAATATTGTATGCACCCAACAAATGTCAAATCGATTGACACCTACAGAATGTTGGAAAACTGTACCTTTTTGCTATGTAAGCTTTGGCAATATGGTTCTCTGTAAACTTTCATGCCAATAAAGCATTTGAATTGGAATTGGAATTGGAGATTGGAGATTGGGAGTGTGAGAGAGAGAGATTGGGAGTGAGAGAGAGAGAGAGAGATTGGGAGTGAGAGAGAGAGAGAGATTGGGAGTGTGAGAGAGAGAGAGATTGGGAGTGAGAGAGAGAGATTGGGAGTGAGAGAGAGAGAGAGATTGGGAGTGAGAGAGAGAGAGAGATTGGGAGTGAGAGAGAGAGAGAGATTGGGAGTGAGAGAGAGAGAGAGATTGGGAGTGTGAGAGAGAGAGAGATTGTGAGTGAGAGAGAGAGAGAGATTGGGAGTGTGAGAGAGAGACAGACCATACCTTGGGGCCAAATATGTAACAACATGTCACAACCTGAGGACTGTTTAAAATTAAGACTGTTTAAAATTAATATTGAACGTACCAAATGAAGTACAAAGACTGTTTAAAATTAATATTGTTTAAAAGTAATATTGTATGTACCCAACAAATGTCAAATCGATTGACACCTACAGAATGTTGGAAAACTGTACCTTTTTGCTATGTAAGCTTTGGCAATATGGTTCTCTGTAAACTTTCATGCCAATAAAGCATTTGAATTGAATTGAATTGAATTGAATTGATTGGGAGTGTGAGAGAGAGAGAGAGATTGGGAGTGTGAGAGAGAGAGAGAGATTGGGAGTGTGAGAGAGAGAGAGAGATTGGGAGTGTGAGAGAGAGAGATTGGGAGTGTGAGAGAGAGAGAGAGAGATTGGGAGTGTGAGAGAGAGAGAGAGATTGGGAGTGTGAGAGAGAGAGATTGGGAGTGAGAGAGAGAGAGAGATTGGGAGTGTGAGAGAGAGAGAGATTGGGAGTGAGAGAGAGAGATTGGGAGTGTGAGAGAGAGAGAGATTGGGAGTGTGAGAGAGAGAGAGAGAGATTGGGAGTGAGAGAGAGAGAGAGATTGGGAGTGTGAGAGAGAGAGAGATTGGGAGTGTGAGAGAGAGAGAGATTGGGAGTGAGAAAGAGAGAGAGATTGGGAGTGTGAGAGAGAGAGAGATTGGGAGTGAGGGAGAGAGAGAGATTGGGAGTGTGAGAGAAAGAGAGAGATTGGGAGTGTGAGAGAGAGAGAGATTGGGAGTGTGAGAGAGAGAGAGATTGGGAGTGAGAGAGAGAGAGAGAGAATGGGAGTGTGAGAGAGAGAGAGAGATTGGGAGTGAGAGAGAGAGAGAGATTGGGAGTGAGAGAGAGAGAGAGATTGGGAGTGTGAGAGAGAGAGATTGGGAGTGTGAGAGAGAGAGAGAGATTGGGAGTGTGAGAGAGAGAGATTGGGAGTGAGTGAGAGAGAGAGAGAGAGAGAGAGCTAAGCCAAACAACCCCAGATTTCAAGGAATTGGATGATCTGTCAAAATTGAGATTAGTCCTAGGAGAAGGAGACAGACCATACCTTGGGGCCAAATATGTAACAACATGTCACAACCTGAGGACTGTTTAAAAGTAAGACTGTTTAAAATTAATATTGAACGTACCAAATGAAGTAGAAAGACTGTTTAAAATTAATATTGTTTAAAAGTAATATTGTATGTACCCAACAAATGTCAAATCGATTGACACCTACAGAATGTTGGAAAACTGTACCTTTTAGCTATGTAAGCTTTGGCAATATGGTTCTCTGTAAACTTTCATGCCAATAAAGCATTTGAATTGAATTGAATTGAATTGATTGGGAGTGTGAGAGAGAGAGAGATTGGGAGTGAGAGTGAGAGAGAGACTGGGAGTGTGAGAGAGAGAGATTCTCGGGAGTGTGAGAGAGAGAGAGAGATTGGGAGTGTGAGGGAGAGAGATTGGGAGTGTAGATTGGGAGTGAGAGAGAGAGAGATTGGGAGTGAGAGAGAGAGAGAGAGATTGGGAGTGTGAGAGAGAGAGATTGGGAGTGAGAGAGAGAGAGAGAGATTGGGAGAGAGAGAGAGAGAGATTGGGAGTGAGAGAGAGAGAGATTGGGAGTGTGAGAGAGAGAGAGATTGGGAGTATGAGAGAGAGAGAGATTGGGAGTATGAGAGAGAGAGAGAGGGGAAATCACACGTATGGCTAAAACTAGATAAAAATATAGGAATAGCAAAAAAAGATGTTTACTTATGTGCGATCTACATACCTCCAATAGATTCGCCATATTTCGAAGAGGAGTTATTTGATACTCTCCACATGGAAATCAGCCATTTCCAGGCCCAAGGAAAGGTGATAATATGTGGGGACCTAAATGCAAGGACCGGTTGTGAACCTGACTTCATAGACCCACAGGGAAACAACCATGTGTTTGGCCAGACCCCTTTAGATGTCACGCCAGCCATCGCAAATCGGAACAACCTTGATCGTGAAATAAATAAAAGCGGTAGGGAGGTAGTGCAACTCTGCCGAGCCTTAGGCCTGTACATAGTTAATGGTAGGTTCAGAGGGGACTCCCTAGGGAGACTCACATACTCCTCAACTCTTGGGTCTAGTGTGGTGGACTATATAATCACTGACCTGGACCCCTGCGATATCAACGCATTCACTGTCAGGCAGCAATCCCCCCTCTCAGACCATAACCAAATAAATGTGTACCTTAAACTTTCTGCCCAAACTACAGACACAAAAAAGGAACACAGTAAGCTACATAAAATAAACCAGACATACAGATGGGCCCCAGACAGTGGAGATAAATTCATCACAGCACTAAATTCACCTGATCTCACAAGTAAAATTTCAAAATTTAAAGAAAATCTATATGAGATCACCAGAGATGGTGTAAACACGGCCATAGAGGATATAAATATGATCTTCCATGAGGCAGCTGTAAAAGCCGACCTCGTGAAACAGAAGAGGAAGCATCACAAAAGACAAAATAAAAATATGAAATGGTTTGACCACGAATGCAAAAATGCCAGAAAAGACCTGAGAAAAATATCAAACCAAAAGCATCGGCAACCAAACAATCCGGACCTACGTACTAGATACAATGAAACCCTCAAAAGATATAAACACACCATTAGGAACAAAACACAAAACTATACCCACAAAATACTCGAAGAAATTGAAAACTCCACCAATCCAAAACAATTCTGGGAAATGTGGAATAACCTGAGTACAACACAATTGCAAGCATTACCAATCCAAGATGGCGACATCTGGAGAACACATTTTGAAAACCTCTACAAAGACATCCCAAAAAACAAAACAAACCCAAGTCAACATCAGGTCACAGAAAAACTCCACACATTAGAAGCAACAATTAAAGACAACCAAAACCCTCTAGACTCCCCAATCACATGGAAAGAACTGGCCACAAAAACAAAATCTCTCCACCTAAAGAAAGCCTGTGGCCCAGACAACATCAAAAATGAAATGCTAAAGTTCAGCAATATGGAGATGCAGGGTGCGATACTCAAACTATTCAACATCATATTACGCTCAGGCTGTTTTCCCGATATCTGGTGCCAAGGACTAATCTCCCCCATATATAAAAGTGGAAACAAATCAGACCCAAATAACTACCGCGGCATCTGTGTCAACAGTTGTCTAGGGAAGTTATTCTGCAGTATTCTAAATAGTAGATTACTTGATTTTCTTAACAAACATAATATCCTCAGAAAAAACCAAATAGGCTTTCTTCCAAAACACCGCACCGCCGACCATATCTATACCCTTCACACCCTCATTGAAAAACATAAACACCAAACAAAAAATGGGAAAATATTCGCCTGTTTCATCGACTTCAAGAAAGCCTTTGACTCTATATGGCACGAAGGGCTCTATTATAAACTTCTTCAGTGTGGAATAGGGGGCAAAGTCTATGACCTTATTAAATCAATGTATCTGAAAAACAAATGCGGGGTCAAAATTGGAGACAAACGCACCGATTTCTTCACCCAGAGAAGAGGCGTCCGGCAGGGCTGCAATTTGAGCCCGACCCTGTTCAACATATACATAAATGAGTTAGCAGACATGCTGGAGCAAAGCGAGTCACCAGGTCTCCGTCTCCTGGATGGAGAAGTGAAGTCCCTGTTCTATGCGGACGACCTGGTTCTGCTGTCTCCCACAGAACAGGGATTACAGCAACAACTAGACCTACTCGACAAATACTGCCAAAATTGGGCTCTAACAGTAAATCTAAAGAAAACCAACATCATGATTTTTCAGAAAAGACCCAGATGTCAGGAAAACAAATACCAGTTTACCCTCAGTGATACCACTATAGGACACACTATGAGCTACACCTACCTTGGTCTAACTATTACAGCATCAGGGAGCTTCAGCATAGCAGTGAATGCACTAAAAGAAAAAGCCCGAAGAGCCCTATATGCAATAAAAAGAAAATTCTACAACATCCAAATCCCAATCAAAATCTGGCTCAAAATTTTTGACAGCATAATCCTGCCCATTGCACTGTACGGTAGTGAAGTATGGGGCCCGCTAAATCACCAAAGCTACACTAAATGGGAAAAACACACAATAGAAGCCCTACATGCAGAATTCTGCCGAAGCATCCTTCGCACCCAAAGAAAAACGCCAACAAATGCATGCAGAGCCGAACTAGGCAGATACCCACTGATAATAAACATCCAAAAACGAGCACTAAACTTCCTAAATCACCTCAAATCTAGCTCCCCAGACACCCTTCATTTCAAAGCCTTTCAGACCCAAGAGCTAAACCCAGAAAAAAGTCCCCTGAGTCAGCTGCTACTGAAACTAAGTACTCAGCCGGACCCTGACCAGCCCCAGACCAACACAGCCGTCCAAACACCAATCCGAGTGAACCAAATCATTAAAAAATGCAAAGAAACCTACCTGGAACATTGGAACAAAATAACCGAAAGCCAAAGCAGATTAGAATGTTACCGGGCCCTAAAAAGAGAATATAAACTGGCAGACTACCTCACGACCATCAGAGACACAAAACAGAGACAGACCCTCACCAGGTACAGACTAAGCGACCACCAACTGGAAATTGAAAAAGGCAGATACAAGAAATCCTGGCAGCCTAGAGAGAATAGAATATGCGATCAATGTCTGGCCGGCGAGGTTGAAACAGAGATGCATTTCCTCCTAAAATGCGAAAAATTCAACACATCAAGAAACATATTATTCAACAAGCTAAGCCAAACAACCCCAGATTTCAAGGAATTGGATGACCTGTCAAAATTGAGATTAGTCCTAGGAGAAGGAGACAGACCATACCTAGGGGCCAAATATGTAACAACATGTCACAACCTGAGGACTGTTTAAAATTAAGACTGTTTAAAATTAATATTGAACGTACCAAATGAAGTACAAAGACTGTTTAAAATTAATATTGTTTAAAAGTAATATTGTATATACCCAACAAATGTCAAATCGATTGACACCTACAGAATGTTGGAAAACTGTACCTTTTGCTTTGTAAGCTTTGGCAATATGGTTCTCTGTAAACTTTCATGCCAATAAAGCATTTGAACTGAACTGAACTGAAAAAAAACTGAGAGAGATTGGGAGTGTGAGAGAGAGAGAGTGGGAGTGTGAGAGAGAGCGAGATTGGGAGTGAGAGAGAGAGAGAGATTGGGAGTGAGAGAGAGAGAGAGAGAGATTGGGAGTGTGAGAGAGAGATTGGGAGTGTGAGAGAGAGAGAGATTGGGAGTGTGAGAGAGAGAGAGATTGGGAGTGTGAGAGAGAGAGATTGGGAGTGTGAGAGAGAGAGATTGGGAGTGTGAGAGAGAGAGAGATTGGGAGTGAGAGAGAGAGTGAGATTGGGAGTGAGAGAGAGAGTGAGATTGGGAGTGAGAGAGAGAGACTGGGAGTGTGAGAGAGAGAGAGAGATTGGGAGTGAGAGAGAGAGAGAGAGATTAGGAGTGAGAGAGAGAGATTGGGAGTGTGAGAGAGAGAGATTGGGAGTGTGAGAGAGAGAGAGATTGGGAGTGTGAGAGAGAGAGAGATTGGGAGTGTGAGAGAGAGAGAGATTGGGAGTGAGAAAGAGAGAGAGATTGGGAGTGTGAGAGAGAGAGAGATTGGGAGTGAGGGAGAGAGAGAGATTGGGAGTGTGAGAGAAAGAGAGAGATTGGGAGTGTGAGAGAGAGAGAGATTGGGAGTGTGAGAGAGAGAGAGATTGGGAGTGAGAGAGAGAGAGAGAGAATGGGAGTGTGAGAGAGAGAGAGAGAGATTGGGAGTGAGAGAGAGAGAGAGATTGGGAGTGAGAGAGAGAGAGAGATTGGGAGTGTGAGAGAGAGAGAGATTGGGAGTGTGAGAGAGAGAGATTGGGAGTGAGAGAGAGAGAGAGACTGGGAGTGTGAGAGAGAGAGATTGGGAGTGTGAGAGAGAGAGAGAGATTGGGAGTGTGAGAGAGAGAGATTGGGAGTGAGTGAGAGAGAGAGAGAGAGAGAGAGCTAAGCCAAACAACCCCAGATTTCAAGGAATTGGATGATCTGTCAAAATTGAGATTAGTCCTAGGAGAAGGAGACAGACCATACCTTGGGGCCAAATATGTAACAACATGTCACAACCTGAGGACTGTTTAAAAGTAAGACTGTTTAAAATTAATATTGAACGTACCAAATGAAGTAGAAAGACTGTTTAAAATTAATATTGTTTAAAAGTAATATTGTATGTACCCAACAAATGTTAAATCGATTGACACCTACAGAATGTTGGAAAACTGTACCTTTTTGCTATGTAAGCTTTGGCAATATGGTTCTCTGTAAACTTTCATGCCAATAAAGCATTTGAACTGAACTGAACTGAACTGATTGGGAGTGTGTGAGAGAGAGATTGGGAGTGTGAGAGAGAGAGAGAGATTGGGAGTGAGAGAGAGAGAGAGAGAGAGAGAGAGATTGGGAGTGTGAGAGAGAGAGAGATTGGGAGTGTGAGAGAGAGAGATTGGGAGTGAGAGAGAGAGATTGGGAGTGAGAGAGAGAGAGAGAGAGAGAGAGATTGGGAGTGTGAGAGAGAGAGAGATTGGGAGTGAGAGAGGGATTGGGAGTGTGAGAGAGAGAGAGATTGGGAGTGTGAGAGAGAGAGATTGGGAGTGAGAGAGAGAGAGAGAGAGAGAGAGAGATTGGGAGTGTGAGAGAGAGAGAGAGATTGGGAGTGTGAGAGAGAGAGAGATTGGGAGTGAGAGAGAGAGAGAGATTGGGAGTGTGAGAGAGAGAGAGATTGGGAGTGTGAGAGAGAGAGAGATTGGGAGTGTGAGAGAGAGAGATTGGGAGTGAGAGAGAGAGATTGGGAGTGAGAGAGAGAGATTGGGAGTGAGAGAGAGAGATTGGGAGTGTGAGAGAGAGAGAGATTGGGAGTGTGAGAGAGAGAGAGATTGGGAGTGTGAGAGAGAGAGAGATTGGAAGTGTGAGAGAGAGATTGGGAGTGAGAGAGAGAGAGAGAGATTGGGAGTGAGAGAGAGAGAGAGATTGGGAGTGTGAGAGAGAGAGAGAGAGATTGGGAGTGTGAGAGAGAGAGAGAGATTGGGACAGAGAGAGAGAGAGAGATTGGGAGTGAGAGAGAGAGAGAGAGATTGGGAGTGTGAGAGATTGGGAGTGTGAGAGAGAGAGAGGCAGATACCCACTGATAATAAACATCCAAAAACGAGCACTAAACTTCCTAAATCACCTCAAATCTAGCTCCCCAGACACCCTTCATTTCAAAGCCTTTCAGACCCAAGAGCTAAACCCAGAAAAGAGTCCCCTGAGTCAGCTGCTACGGAAACTAAGTACTCAGCCGGACCCTGACCAGCCCCAGACCAACACAGCCGTCCAAACACCAATCCGAGTGAACCAAATCATTAAAAAATGCAAAGAAACCTACCTGGAACATTGGAACAAAATAACCGAAAGCCAAAGCAGATTAGAATGTTACCGGGCCCTAAAAAGAGAATATAAACTGGCAGACTACCTCACGACCATCAGAGACACAAAACAGAGACAGACCCTCACCAGGTACAGACTAAGCGACCACCAACTGGAAATTGAAAAAGGCAGATACAAGAAATCCTGGCAGCCTAGAGAGAATAGAATATGCGATCAATGTCTGGCTGGCGAGGTTGAAACAGAAATGCATTTCCTCCTAAAATGTGAAAAATTCAACACATCAAGAAACATATTATTCAACAAGCTAAGCCAAACAACCCCAGATTTCAAGGAATTGGATGATCTGTCAAAATTGAGATTAGTCCTAGGAGAAGGAGACAGACCATACCTTGGGGCCAAATATGTAACAACATGTCACAACCTGAGGACTGTTTAAAATTAAGACTGTTTAAAATTAATATTGAACGTACCAAATGAAGTACAAAGACTGTTTAAAATTAATATTGTTTAAAAGTAATATTGTATGTACCCAACAAATGTCAAATCGATTGACACCTACAGAATGTTGGAAAACTGTACCTTTTTGCTATGTAAGCTTTGGCAATATGGTTCTCTGTAAACTTTCATGCCAATAAAGCATTTTAATTGGAATTGGAATTGGAATTGGAGAGAGATTGGGAGTGAGAGAGCGAGAGAGATTGGGAGTGAGAGAGAGAGAGAGATTGGGAGTGAGAGAGAGAGAGATTGGGAGTGAGAGAGAGAGAGATTGGGAGTGAGAGAGAGAGGGAGATTGGGAGTGAGAGAGAGAGAGAGATTGGGAGTGTGAGAGAGAGAGAGAGATTGGGAGCGTGAGAGAGAGATTGGGAGTGAGAGAGAGAGATAGATTGGGAGTGAGAGAGAGAGATTGGGAGTGTGAGAGAGAGATTGGGAGTGTGAGAGAGAGAGAGATTGGGAGTGAGAGAGAGAGAGATTGGGAGTGTGAGAGAGAGAGAGATTGGGAGTGTGAGAGAGAGAGAGATTGGGAGTGTGAGAGAGAGAGATTGGGAGTGAGAGAGAGAGAGAGATTGGGAGTGTGAGAGAGAGAGAGAGATTGGGAGTGAGAGAGAGAGATTGGGAGTGAGAGAGAGAGATTGGGAGTGTGAGAGAGAGAGAGATTGGGAGTGTCAGAGAGAGAGAGATTGGGAGTGTGAGTGAGAGAGAGATTGGGAGTGTGAGAGAGAGAGAGATTGGGAGTGTGAGAGAGAGAGATTGGGAGTGAGAGAGAGAGATTGGGAGTGAGAGAGAGAGATTGGGAGTGTGAGAGAGAGAGAGATTGGGAGTGTGAGAGAGAGAGAGATTGGGAGTGAGAGAGAGAGAGAGAGAGAGATTGGGAGTGTGAGAGAGAGGGAGATTGGGAGTGTGAGAGAGAGAGATTGGGAGTGTGAGAGAGAGAGATTGGGAGTGAGAGAGAGAGAGAGATTGGGGGTGAGAGAGAGAGAGATTGGGAGTGTGAGAGAGAGAGAGAGATTGGGAGCGTGAGAGAGAGAGAGATTGGGAGTGAGAGAGAGAGAGATTGGGAGTGTGAGAGAGAGATTGGGAGTGTGAGAGAGAGAGAGATTGGGAGTGAGAGAGAGAGAGATTGGGAGTGAGAGAGAGAGAGAGAGAGAGAGACAGCAGAGCCCGAGCAGCAGCAACCGGAGCACGGAGCACGGAGCCTGAAGCCGGAGAAAGGCCTGAGGAACCGGGCCGAGCGAGGCACCGGAGAGAAGGAGAGCGAGCAGCAACAGGAGTAGACCCAGACCGGGAGGAGCGGCCCGAGCCAGTCAAAGAGGCGAGTGGAGAGGTAGGGGTGCCGGATCGGGTCGGGCCTGGAGAGCGAGCAAGCCCGAGGCCTGAAACCCGAGAAACTCCGGGGTCGGAGAAACTCGGACAAACACCGGGCCGGGACAGCACAGCCGAGCAGAGAGGCTGGGGCCAGGGCAGAAGCCCGGAGAGAGCGTTGGGAGCTGAGAGCTGAGAGCGCGAAATTTGAATGAAGGGAAACGGCTGAAAGGAGAAAAGGAGCAAAGAGAGGTAACTGCACCTAGAGAGAGAGAGACGGAGCGAGAGAGCGTGAGAGAGAGAGAGGAGAGGAAACACCAGCTGGAGAGAAAAAGCCGGAGAAATAAGTTTTACCTAACTCTACCTAAGTTTCATTTTAGTTAAAGTTAGTTCGGAAAAAGTTTAATTTTATTTAAATTTAGCTCGAAAAAAAAAAAAAAAAAACCTGAAAAAAGAACAACAAACCCGCGAGGAAAAGGAATAGAAACCCGAGAGAAACGATAAACTACCCGAACCAAGAGCCTGTGAGAAAAAGAGAAAGATAAACCTTTAAGAGCAGCTATATCAAAGATGAACCCCTGAAAAACTCCCAATTTTGGACCTAAAAGTGGGCTAAGGTGGAACACGACACAAAAAAGAGAAAAAAAAAGTTATCTATCTGAGACAAAAAACAAACGACTACAATGAGCAGGGAAATGATATATCCTGAGCAATGCACAAAAAAAAATAAAGCAAAGGAAAAATACAAGTACACAACACTAAAAAATAACCCAGAAATCCTCTACGTTGACTATACCACACACAAAGGGACTAAGCTGAAGAACAACCTCATATTCTACACCGAATACGTCACCTCCTGGAAGGAGACTTTACAAAAACACTACACATACGTCTCCAGCGAAGGTATTGGCAGTGGAGGCAGACTGAAAATATGTAAAGATGGAAACCTAGATAAAGATGACCCCCTGCTAACCATAAGCTACTACAACAAAAATAGAAAGATCATGATACAGGGGAATGTGGAAAATCTGGACACCTTCGAAAAGGAATTCCCCCAGTTGAAAACTAAGGCAGACACAAAGAGGACCAATGGACAGGAAGCAAAAGAGAGTCGAACAGAGGATGATGAGAGCCAAGTGGAGGAAGAAGAGAGACCAGCAGAGGAAAACACCTCCCTGTACATCTCCACCCCCCCCCACACCTCTCAACGAAAACAAAATGATGAAAGAGAATCTGGCCAAACTAGAACTTGATTTCAACGAATACAGAGAAACACTGGCCAAGAATTTGAAGGAGGAATTCAAACAGCTAAAAACGGAATACGAGTCCACCATCCACAAGATGAGAAAGACCATAGAGGAGCAAAGAAATGAGATCAAAGAACTCCGTACTCAACAAAACAAAACGAAGGAGACCGTAGAAAGGCTCAGCAGGCAACACAAACCTCTTAAGGTCCAAAAACCTGAGGACACAAAAACAACACACACAAAGACACAGAACCCGCCGGATGCCACCCCACACGAAGACACACCGAAAGCCACAAACCCCGCTCCAACCAGCCCTCAGTCGAGTCATGCCCAGACTACTGCTACCCAGTCCTCACACACAGGAACACAAAAACCGACAGATACCCCCCCAAATGATGACACACCGAAAGCCCCAAACCCCGCTCCTGCCACACAACATATCCCAGAAACCCAGCCAACAACCAGCCACCAGGCGAGCCCTACCCAGACTACTGTTACCCAGTCTGAAAAACCAGCCCCTCAGGCGGTCCTGCTGACCGACTCCAACGGAAAGTTTCTGGACCCCCAGAGGCTGTTCCCAGACCATCAAGTCCTGAAAAAATGGTGCAGCAACACAGGCCAAGCAATGAAGATCCTGAACAAAGAATCCCTTGGAAGCCCCAAATGGATTGTGATCCACACAGGCACGAACGACCTACGCACCCTACAGGAAGGCACGGCTTGGGCGGTGAGCAGGATGGCAGAAAAGGCCAGCAGGGAATTCCCCGAGGCGCGGATCGTGATCTCCACACTACTGCCCAGAAAGGACACCCCAGCCTATATAATCCACAACACCAACAGGGAGATCGACACGAGATGTTCTGTCCTCCCCAACGTCTCCCTGGCCCATCATCCAAACATCAACACAAGGGACCTCTATGACGAAATACATCTACTCAAACAGCGGATGTGGGTCTTCGCAAGAAACCTCATAAACACTGCCAAAAGACGCAGCCCTCCCACCCCCTCTACCATTGGGAGCCCAAACAACCGTGCTTTTATACCTGACCCAAGACCCCCCTCTAGACCACAGACTGTAGACCAAGAACTGAGAAAGATCATGACGATGCTGAACAGCCTGATAGAAAGCCGGAGAAATTATTAATATTGTTATTTATCATTATCATTATTGTTATCTTATCAGTATTATTACTATTATTAGATAGATATATGTGCATGCCTCATGAAATTTATACTAAATCATCATTTAGCATTATAGAAAATAGTGTTTCCACACTCATCCCACAAAATAGGTCCATTTTATTTCGTTTTATTGAACTATATAAATGCGTTCTTTCCACATAAGCTGCTGGAATATCCAGGGCCTCCGCTCCTCAACTTTTGGGATGAAGAGTACAGACCCTGAATTCCTAAAAGCTATAAAAGACATTGATATAATTGTGTTAACAGAAACATGGTGCCAAAAGGACATGCCGACCCACTGTCCTCCAATGTACCATGAAATCATTGTGCCCTCAGTAAAGAACACTAAAACACGCAAGGGCAGAACCTCCGGGGGAATATTGGTGTGGTATAAGGGAGAACTGGACAAACACATCTCACCGGTAAAACAGGGGAAATCACACGTATGGCTAAAACTAGATAAAAATATAGGAATAGCAAAAAAAGATGTTTACTTATGTGCGATCTACATACCTCCAATAGATTCGCCATATTTCGAAGAGGAGTTATTTGATACTCTCCACATGGAAATCAGCCATTTCCAGGCCCAAGGAAAGGTGATAATATGTGGGGACCTAAATGCAAGGACCGGTTGTGAACCTGACTTCATAGACCCACAGGGAAACAACCATGTGTTTGGCCAGACCCCTTTAGATGTCACACCAGCCATCGCAAATCGGAACAACCTTGATCGTGAAATAAATAAAAGCGGTAGGGAGGTAGTGCAACTCTGCCGAGCCTTAGGCCTGTACATAGTTAATGGTAGGTTCAGAGGGGACTCCAAGGGAGACTCACATACTCCTCAACTCTTGGGTCTAGTGTGGTGGACTATACAATCACTGACCTGGACCCCTGCGATATCAACGCATTCACTGTCAGGCAGCAATCCCCCCTCTCAGACCATAACCAAATAAATGTGTACCTTAAACTTTCTGCCCAAACTACAGACACAAAAAAGGAACACAGTAAGCTACATAAAATAAACCAGACATACAGATGGGCCCCAGACAGTGGAGATAAATTCATCACAGCACTAAATTCACCTGATCTCACAAGTAAAATTTCAAAATTTAAAGAAAATCTATATGAGATCACCAGAGATGGTGTAAACACGGCCATAGAGGATATAAATATGATCTTCCATGAGGCAGCTGTAAAAGCCGACCTCGTGAAACAGAAGAGGAAGCGTCACAAAAGACAAAATAAAAATATGAAATGGTTTGACCACGAATGCAAAAATGCCAGAAAAGACCTGAGAAAAATATCAAACCAAAAGCATCAGCAACCAAACAATCCGGACCTACGTACTAGATACAATGAAACCCTCAAAAGATATAAACACACCATTAGGAACAAAACACAAAACTATACCCACAAAATACTCGAAGAAATTGAAAACTCCACCAATCCAAAACAATTCTGGGAAATGTGGAATAACCTGAGTACAACACAATTGCAAGCATTACCAATCCAAGATGGCGACATCTGGAGAACACATTTTGAAAACCTCTACAAAGACATCCCAATAAACAAAACAAACCCAAGTCAACATCAGGTCACAGAAAAACTCCACACATTAGAAGCAACAATTAAAGACAACCAAAACCCTCTAGACTCCCCAATCACATGGAAAGAACTGGCCACAAAAACAAAATCTCTCCACCTAAAGAAAGCCTGTGGCCCAGACAACATCAAAAATGAAATGCTAAAGTTCAGCAATATGGAGATGCAGGGTGCGATACTCAAACTATTCAACATCATATTACGCTCAGGCTGTTTTCCCGATATCTGGTGCCAAGGACTAATCTCCCCCATATATAAAAGTGGAAACAAATCAGACCCAAATAACTACCGCGGCATCTGTGTCAACAGTTGTCTAGGGAAGTTATTCTGCAGTATTCTAAATAGTAGATTACTTGATTTTCTTAACAAACATAATATCCTCAGAAAAAACCAAATAGGCTTTCTTCCAAAACACCGCACCGCCGACCATATCTATACCCTTCACACCCTCATTGAAAAACATAAACACCAAACAAAAAATGGGAAAATATTCGCCTGTTTCATCGACTTCAAGAAAGCCTTTGACTCTATATGGCACGAAGGGCTCTATTATAAACTTCTTCAGTGTGGAATAGGGGGCAAAGTCTATGACCTTATTAAATCAATGTATCTGAAAAACAAATGCGGGGTCAAAATTGGGGACAAACGCACCGATTTCTTCACCCAGAGAAGAGGCGTCCGGCAGGGCTGCAATTTGAGCCCGACCCTGTTCAACATATACATAAATGAATTAGCAGACATGCTGGAGCAAAGCGAGTCACCAGGTCTCCGTCTCCTGGATGGAGAAAGTTCTATGCGGACGACCTGGTTCTGCTGTCTCCCACAGAACAGGGATTACAGCAACAACTAGACCTACTCGACAAATACTGCCAAAATTGGGCTCTAACAGTAAATCTAAAGAAAACCAACATCATGATTTTTCAGAAAAGACCCAGATGTCAGGAAAACAAATACCAGTTTACCTTCAGTGATACCACTATAGGACACACTATGAGCTACACCTACCTTGGTCTAACTATTACAGCATCAGGGAGCTTCAGCATAGCAGTGAATGCACTAAAAGAAAAAGCCCGAAGAGCCCTATATGCAATAAAAAGAAAATTCTACAACATCCAAATCCCAATCAAAATCTGGCTCAAAATTTTTGACAGCATAATCCTGCCCATTGCACTGTACGGTAGTGAAGTATGGGGCCCGCTAAATCACCAAAGCTACACTAAATGGGAAAAACACACAATAGAAGCCCTACATGCAGAATTCTGCCGAAGCATCCTTCGCACCCAAAGAAAAACGCCAACAAATGCATGCAGAGCCGAACTAGGCAGATACCCACTGATAATAAACATCCAAAAACGAGCACTAAACTTCCTAAATCACCTCAAATCTAGCTCCCCAGACACCCTTCATTTCAAAGCCTTTCAGACCCAAGAGCTAAACCCAGAAAAGAGTCCCCTGAGTCAGCTGCTACTGAAACTAAGTACTCAGCCGGACCCTGACCAGCCCCAGACCAACACAGCCGTCCAAACACCAATCCGAGTGAACCAAATCATTAAAAAATGCAAAGAAACCTACCTGGAACATTGGGACAAAATAACCGAAAGCCAAAGCAGATTAGAATGTTACCGGGCCCTAAAAAGAGAATATAAACTGGCAGACTACCTCACGACCATCAGAGACACAAAACAGAGACAGACCCTCACCAGGTACAGACTAAGCGACCACCAACTGGAAATTGAAAAAGGCAGATACAAGAAATCCTGGCAGCCTAGAGAGAATAGAATATGCGATCAATGTCTGGCTGGCGAGGTTGAAACAGAAATGCATTTCCTCCTAAAATGCGAAAAATTCAACACATCAAGAAACATATTATTCAACAAGCTAAGCCAAACAACCCCAGATTTCAAGGAATTGGATGATCTGTCAAAATTGAGATTAGTCCTAGGAGAAGGAGACAGACCATCCCTTGGGGCTAAATATGTAACAACATGTCACAACCTGAGGACTGTTTAAAAGTAAGACTGTTTAAAATTAATATTGAACGTACCAAATGAAGTAGAAAGACTGTTTAAAATTAATATTGTTTAAAAGTAATATTGTATATACCCAACAAATGTCAAATCGATTGACACCGCCAGAATGTTGGAAAACTGTACCTTTTTGCTATGTAAGCTTTGGCAATATGGTTCTCTGTAAACTTTCATGCCAATAAAGCATTTGAACTGAACTGAAACTGAACTGATTCGGAGTGTGAGAGAGAGAGAGAGACTGGGAGTGTGCGAGAGAGAGACTGGGAGTGAGAGAGAGATTGGGAGTGTGAGAGAGAGAGATTGGGAGTGTGAGAGAGTGAGATTGGGAGTGTGAGAGAGGGAGAGACTGGGAGTGTGAGAGAGAGAGATTGGGAGTGTGAGAGAGAGAGAGATTGGGAGTGTGAGAGAGAGAGACTGGGAGTGAGAGAGAGATTGGGAGTGTGAGAGAGAGAGATTGGGAGTGTGAGAGTGAGAGAGACTGGGAGTGTGAGAGAGAGAGAGATTGGGAGTGTGAGAGAGAGAGAGATTGGGAGTGTGAGAGAGAGAGACTGGGAGTGAGAGAGAGAGACTGGGAGTGTGTGAGAGAGAGAGATTGGGAGTGTGAGAGAGAGAGATTGGGAGTGTGAGAGAGAGAGACTGGGAATGTGAGAGAGAGACTGGGAGTGTGTGAGAGAGAGAGATTGGGAGTGTGAGAGAGAGAGATTGGGAGTGTGAGTGAGAGAGATTGGGAGTGTGAGAGAGAGAGACTGGGAGTGTGAGAGAGAGACTGGGAGTGTGAGAGAGAGAGAGACTGGGAGTGAGAGAGAGAGAGAGATTGGGAGTGTGAGTGAGAGAGAGAGACTGGGAGTGTGAGAGAGAGAGACTGGGAGTGAGAGAGAGATTGGGAGTGTGAGAGAGAGAGATTGGGAGTGTGAGAGAGAGAGAGATTGGGAGTGTGAGAGAGGGAGAGACTGGGAGTGTGAGAGAGAGAGATTGGGAGTGTGAGAGAGAGAGAGATTGGGAGTGTGAGAGAGAGAGACTGGGAGTGAGAGAGAGATTGGGAGTGTGAGAGAGAGAGATTGGGAGTGTGAGAGTGAGAGAGACTGGGAGTGTGAGAGAGAGAGATTGGGAGTGTGAGAGAGAGAGATATTGGCAGTGTGAGAGAGAGAGACTGGGAGTGAGAGAGAGATTGGGAGTGTGAGAGAGAGAGATTGGGATTGTGAGAGAGAGAGACTGGGAGTGTGAGAGAGAGACTGGGAGTGTGTGAGAGAGAGAGATTGGGAGTGTGAGAGAGAGAGATTGGAGTGTGAGAGCGAGAGATTGGGAGTGTGAGAGAGAGAGAGATTGGGAGTGTGAGAGAGAGAGAGACTGGGAGTGTGAGAGAGAGATTGGGAGTGTGAGAGAGAGAGAGACTGGGAGTGAGAGAGAGAGAGAGATTGGGAGTGTGAGAGAGAGAGACTGGGAGTGTGAGAGAGAGAGATTGGGAGTGAGAGAGAGAGAGAGAGAGATTGGGAGTATCAGAGAGAGAGAGATTGGGAGTGTGTGAGAGAGAGAGTTTGGGAGTGTGAGAGAGAGAGATTGGGAGTGTGAGAGAGGGAGAGAGAGATTGGGAGTGTGAGAGAGAGAGATTGGGAGTGTGTGAAAGAGAGAGATTGGGAGTGTGAGAGAGAGCGATTGGGAGTGTGAGAGAGAGAGAGAGAGATTGAGAGTGTGAGAGAGAGAGATTGGGAGTGTGAGAGAGAGAGAGAGATTGGGAGTGAGAGAGAGAGAGACTGGGAGTGTGGGAGTGTGAGAGAGAGAGACTGGGAGTGTGAGAGAGAGATAGAGAGAGTGGGAGTGTGTGTGAGAGAGAGAGAGACGGAGCGTGTGAGAGAGAGAGAGTGGGAGTGTGTGTGAGATTGAGAGAGAGAGAGACTGGGAGTGTGTGAGAGAGAGAGAGAGACTGGGAGTGTGAGAGAGAGAGAGATTGGGAGTGAGAGAGAGAGAGAGATTGGGAGTGTGAGAGAGAGTGAGAGATTGTGAGTGTGAGAGAGAGAGAGATTAGGAGTGAGAGAGAGAGAGATTGGGAGTGTGTGAGAGAGAGAGAGATTAGGAGTGTGAGAGAGAAATTGTGATCTGAGAGAGAGAGAGAGATTGGGAGTGTGAGAGAGAGAGAGATTGGGAGTGAGAGAGAGAGAGACTTGGAGTGTGGGAGTGAGAGACAGAGAGACTGGGAGTGTGAGAGAGAGAGAGAGAGAGACTGGGTGTGTGAGAGAGAGAGAGACTGGGAGTGTGAGAGAGAGAGATTGGGAGTGTGAGAGAGAGAGAGATTGGGAGTGTGAGAGAGAGAGAGACTGGGAGTGTGCGAGAGAGAGAGACTGGGAGTGTGCGAGAGAGAGAGACTGGGAGTGTGCGAGAGAGAGAGACTGGGAGTGTGAGAGAGAGAGAGAGATTGGGAGTGTGAGAGAGAGAGATTGGGAGTGGGAGAGAGAGAGATTGGGAGTGTGAGAGTGAGAGAGATTGGAAGTGTGAGAGAGAGAGATTGGGAGTGTGAGAGAGAGAGATTGGGAGTGTGAGAGAGAGAGAGATTGTGAGTGTGAGAGAGAGAGAGAGATTGGGAGTGTGAGAGAGTGAGAGATTGGGAGTGTGAGAGAGAGAGATTGGGAGTGTGAGAGAGAGAAATTGGGAGTGTGAGAGGGAGAGACTGGGAGTGTGAGAGAGGGAGAGATTGGGAGTGTGAGAGAGAGAGAGATTGGGAGTGTGAGAGAGAGAGAGATTGGGAGTGTGAGAGAGAGAGATTGGGAGTGTGAGAGAGAGAGATTGGGAGTGTGAGAGAGAGAGAGATTGGGAGTGTGCGAGAGAGAGAGACTGGGAGTGTGAGGGAGAGATTGGGAGTGTGAGAGAGAGAGATTGGGAGTGTGAGAGAGAGAGATTGGGATTGTGAGAGAGAGAGACTGGGAGTGTGAGAGAGAGACTGGGAGTGTGAGAGAGAGAGAGATTGGGAGTGTGAGAGAGAGAGAGATTCGGAGTGTGAGAGAGAGAGAGAGACTGGGAGTGTGAGAGAGAGAGACTGGGAGTGAGAGAGAGATTGGGAGTGTGAGAGAGAGAGATTGGGAGTGTGAGAGAGTGAGATTGGGAGTGTGAGAGAGGGAGAGACTGGGAGTGTGAGAGAGAGATTGGGAGTGTGAGAGAGAGAGAGATTGGGAGTGTGAGAGAGAGAGACTGGGAGTGAGAGAGAGATTGGGAGTGTGAGAGAGAGAGATTGGGAGTGTGAGAGTGAGAGAGACTGCGAGTGTGAGAGAGAGAGAGATTGGGAGTGTGAGAGAGAGAGAGATTGGGAGTGTGAGAGAGAGAGACTGGGAGTGAGAGAGAGATTGGGAGTGTGAGACAGAGCGATTGGGATTGTGAGAGAGAGAGACTGGGAGTGTGAGAGAGAGACTGTGAGTGTGTGAGAGAGAGAGATTGGGAGTGTGAGAGAGAGAGATTGGGAGTGTGAGAGAGAGAGACTGGGAGTGTGAGAGAGAGACTGGGAGTGTGTGAGAGAGAGAGATTGGGAGTGTGAGAGAGAGAGATTGGGAGTGTGAGTGAGAGAGAGATTGGGAGTGTGAGAGAGAGATTGGGAGTGTGAGAGAGAGAGAGACTGGGAGTGAGAGAGAGAGAGAGATTGGGAGTGTGAGAGAGAGAGACTGGGAGTGTGAGAGAGAGACATTGGGAGTGAGAGAGAGAGAGAGAGCGATTGGGAGTGTCAGAGAGAGAGGGACTGGGAGTATGTGAGAGAGAGAGATTGGGAGTGTGAGAGATAGAGATTGGGATTGTGAGTGAGAGAGATTGGGAGTGTGAGAGGAAGAGATTGGGAGTGTGAGAGAGAGACTGGGAGTGTGTGAGAGAGAGAGACTGGGATTGTGAGAGAGAGGTTGGGAGTGTGAGAGAGAGAGAGAGACTGGGAGTGAGAGAGAGAGAGACTGGGAGTGAGAGAGAGAGAGACTGGGAGTGTGAGAGAGAGAGAGATTGGGAGTGTGAGAGAGAGAGAGATTGGGAGTGTGAGAGAGAGAGATTGGGAGTGTGAGAGCGAGAGAGAGATTGGGAGTGTGAGAGCGAGAGAGATTGGGAGTGTGGGAGAGAGAGATTGGGAGTGTGAGAGAGAGAGAGATTGGGAGTGTGAGAGAGAGAGATTGGGAGTGTGAGAGAGAGAGAGATTGGGAGTGTGAGAGAGAGAGATTGGGAGTGTGAGAGAGAGAGATTGGGAGTGTGAGAGAGAGACTGGGAGTGTGAGAGAGAGAGATTGGGAGTGTGAGAGAGAGAGAGATTGGGAGTGTGTGAGAGAGAGAGAGAGAGACTGGGCCGCCATGGCCGCTCACCTGATGGCTTTGGGTCGGGCTCTCGGGCGGGGCTGTTGATGCCGCGGGGAGGTTTTGTGCGCGGCAGCTCCCGGCACGATCCGCCGCGGCCGGTGACCTGGTGGCTTTGGGTCGGGCTCTGGGTCGGGGCTGTTGATGCCGCGGGGAAGTTTTGTGTGTGGCGGCTCCCGGCACGGCCCGCAACTCAAGGCCCAGGCTTCTCGGGCTGCTAGGCCGCGCCCGGCGCCGGCACAGCCGCTCAAAATGGCCGTTAATGTAGGCGAGCCTCCGGGCGAAGTGCAGGGGATCACTTCATTTCCTACTGTTGCTAAATACAATTTATAACTCAAATAAATTGTTATTTTCCTTAGTTCCCTAACACACAGAAAGTGTGGGAAAAGGATCGTGAAGAATCAAGATGGCGGCCACTCACCTCGGTTCAGAATGATAAGGTCCGCCCACACACGCACCGATTGGTCAACTGTCAGGTCACTGAACTGTAGGATTGGTCAATCGTCAAGTCACTCAACACTCAACTGTAGGATGGCCCGCCCGCACGCGCAATGAACCCGCCCCCGTGACGCAGCGATTGGTCAACCGTCGGTCAACTGTTAGGTCGCTCGACCGCACGATTGGTCAACCTTCACGTCACTCAATGCTAATGAGCAAATGAGCGGAACTTTTCCCATTTAATGAGCGGAATTTTGAACGTTTTTGGGATACCGTGGGCACGATTTTTGTCTGACGGAAAAGTAAATATGCGTATGACCGGTCCGTAATCGTAAGCTTTCTTTTGATGTGACGCGCGTGTAGGTATTCTCTATAACTTTCGAACGTATAGAGAATAGACAGACAGACAGAAGAGGTCTTTTATATATATAAGATGATGATCACTATCCAAAAAAGAGCCAGCAAATTTTGGAATCACCTACAAATGAGCAACCCCCAATGCTATCACTACGACGCCCTGAAATGCCAAGAGCTGACCATAAAGAAGAATACCCTCAGTCAACTAGTCCTGGGACTCAGTGAAGTAACTACTAACAATACTAACAATAACCAGCCCCATGACAGTGACAGGGTAACACAAAGAATTCGACCCAACACAATCGTCGCTAAGCAAAAGGAAAAATATCTGACATATTGGGCAGAAACAACAAAAACCCAAAGCAAACTCAATTGCTACTTGGCCCTAAACAGACAATACAACATAGCTGATTACCTGACCATGGTAAAGGATAACAAACTGAGAAGAACCTTGACAAGGTACAGACTTAGCGAACATAGCCTAGCGATCGAAAAAGACCAGGCTGCCAAGAGAAGACAGGATATGCTCTCACTGCAGTCAGGGAGTAGTGGAGACAGAGATGCACTTCCTCACAGCCTGTGGAAAATATCAGGGCATCAGGGAGAATTTCTACCAAAAATTCTCACAAATATGCCCTGAATGCAGAAATCTGAATGACAACCAAAAACTCCCATTCCTACTGGGGGAGGAGAGAAGCTGTGTAACACTGGCGGCACACTATGTTACAGCTTGCCATGAACAGAGGGACAACCAGTAAACTAAGAAAAGAGTATATATAAACAATGCGAATGTATATTTATACACTCAGGGATATACCTGTTTATACACTGTATGAATAGAACTGCGTTTATGTGTTCAACCATAAATGTATTTTGATGCTTTGGCAACATAAGATGTACCTTATCATGCCAATAAAGCGATTTGAATTTGAATTTGAATTTGAATTTGATGATGAGGGTATGCGTTGATATACATTTTGGTTACTGATATGTGATGTAATATTTACACGATCTAATCTTTAATAACATTCGCTAGTGGCATAACAGATCTTACAATGATCCATTAGTGCTGCAGAGATTGTTATCCCTCCTCTCTACCCGCCCATCCTCTTTATCTCGCTCCCTCTCTGATGGCCAATGATCTCCGTGCTTCCTTGGCCATGTGACAGATTGGGGGGAGGGGGCGTGGCTGGAGTTCCGACAGATCGAATCCGCTGGGGCTCCATCCAGCGGATTTCGCCACATTGTGTCTGTCCGCTGCTTGCAGCCCAGCAATTCCCTTCCGCAACATTGTGTGTGTATATCCAGCGGCTTCGGCGCTGCATGGAGCTCCCATTCCCAGTCTCAACAGCCACACTCACTCTCTCCGCCTCATCCTTTTCTCCCTCACCCCTTGTCTTTCCTCTTGTCTCTTTTTCATTCCGAACGCTCTCCATCCCGTCTTTTGATTTCTCTCTCTGCTTGTGTTGTTCCTGTTGAGAAGTCATGGCTGTGGAAAATCATCATCTGCCTTTGGGATTAATCCGGTTGTGAATCTGACTGAAAGGATTTGCCGTGAGCTCTCATCCCCTTCTTTTGAAATTGACGAGGGTTTTTTTTAAACGAGGGAGGGGAGTGAAACTGACGAGGAGGAGAGTGATTTCGCGCAGAGTAAACTCCCCCACCCCCTCCTCTTTCCAGTCTCTGCCGCAAGCCCGCTCGCCTGTGCCCGTGACCGACCATTGAATCAGAGCTGCTTGGTTTGTAGATAATCGTTGTCACCTTTTTACTATCGCACCGTGTGGAAAAGGGGCAAAAGAAAACACAGAAGTGGATTGAAATCGTGGTGGTTTATTTTTTGAATGTGTAAAGATGGAGACGGGGATAGATAAGGAATGCGGAGCTCTCGGTGGGCTTTTCCAGGCTGTCATCAATGACATGAAGGTAAGATCGCAAATGGGATTATTTGTGGGGGGGGGTAGGGGGTAGGGGGATGGCTCGGTTTTAACATTTAAGTGCCGCCCGTGTCCTTCGCTGCAAAATTGGCAACAAATACATTAAACCGGTCCTCCTGAAGTGAATTTTGCTACTCTAATTAAAGCTGTCACGCGTGAGAACTGGGTTGATGATTTCCTCCCAAGCTGTGATTTAAGTAAATGCAAGAGAAAAAAATCGTAGCTTAATAATGTAAATAAAACCTGTCTTGCATTGCAGCACTGAACTGAGAGGGACTCCATTCTCATTGCAATGTCCAGTGATATATAGGCGATCTTTATTTTTAGGACGAGGTTTTTTTTGGTTTTATTCCACTGCAGCGTGAATGCTCTTTCTAGAATTATATATTTGTATTTGTGTGTGGGGCAGGGGACGAGGGTGTATTGTAGGGAGCGAGGGCTGAGCCGTTAGCCGGGTTGCGGGCAGCGAAGATCGGTGAGCGTCGAGAAAGAAAGGGACACAATATTGAGCCCAGTGGAGGAGAAATAATGTTTTGCTCTTTCTGTATGTGCGTTTGAGCGGCGGTGTGTGAGAGGAGTGCAACCGCTCGAAGCGAAGGAAAAAGCGAGGGAATGCGGGCTGGGGAGGCATGAATCCACCGCAACACTGGTAACACAAACAGCAAATGGAGGGAGAGATTGTCAATTTCAGTTTGTTGTGTCACTTTCATTGAACTATTTTGAATAGACATATATTTACAGTCGGGCAGAAGTCCCTCTGTGTATGTGTCCTAATGATTTGAAACTGACATGCACGATTGACTTGGGGTTATTAATGTATTAACATTTCGATTAAGTGTCGTCGAGCACGATCCATAATTAATTTAGAAATAGCATGTTATTGGGGGCGAGAGGAGCGATGTCAAAATACACCATCCAGCGCCCCCCAAATCCCCAGAAAAAACTGTCTTTGAAAGCATCGGCGCACAGTCGCTAGCTTGAGATATTTCACTCAAAAAAAAACCTCATACCAGGTCGCTGTGGGACGCACTGGTGATTTAGTCGCTCTCACCCGTACACATGGTTATAAAACGCTTTTCATGGCTGTTTAAAATATAAATTCACGCCACAGACATTGAGATGGCTGTAAAATGACCCCCTCCCCCACTTTCAACCTTTGGGCAATGTTAAGATATATTTGCCCTCATATTTTATTTATAGACAAAAATATGGTTCAAAATTACTTTTTTGGGGAAAACTAACCAAATATTTGGTAGTATTTTTTGATTGCACCCTTTTTTAACTGGTCATATTTTGTAGTTAAATTGTTTACCTGTGATGTGATTAAATCACTATTACCAGTAACTTAAATAACACTGAGAAGTCTCCACTTTATCTGATTGCACCCGTTACACCAATATTTTATTTTAAGGGAAATGCCTGGCAGGGAGGTGTACCCTTTAAACTGACCTTGGCGCGCACACTCGCTGGTTTTTCTGCTCCAAGGCAACCGGGCCCTAGATTTCTGGCAAGGCAGTCCCTCGGGACTGATGACAGAATTGTGGAATTAACAAAAAAAATGCTTTTCTGTACTGAGGGTATTTTTGTTGCTAAGTGACCATTTTCTGATCAGTCTTTTACTGTGCAGTGTTTGAGACTGTACCGTACTTACAGAATAGCAGTGCTGTCACTGGGATTTCACGAAAGTACATTGATGGGCTTGTGATATTTACACAACATGTGCTCCTGAACTGAGAGTTTATCGATTCTGCCCTTCCTAACTTGGCTTTGTCTGGATAGACTATTTAAAGCTGCATTAGACTAGAGTGCGGTACTGGTGGGTACGGGTCTGTCAATATAACTGGGTGCAGTCATGGTGGGTACAGGTCTGTCATTGTATAGCATAAGGGTGCAGTACTGCTGGGTACAGGTCTGTCACTGTATAATCCTAGGCTGCAGTACTGCTAGGTGCAGAGCTATCACGGTATAACATTGGGGTACAGTACTGGTGGGTACAGGTTTGTCAGTATAACTGGGTGCAGTACTGGTGGGTACAGGTCTGTCAGTATAACTGGGTGCAGTACTGGTGGGTACAGGTCTGTCATTGTATAGCATGTGGGTGCAGTACTCGTGGGTGCAGGTCTGTCACACTAAACCTGGGGTGCAATACTGCTAGGTGCAGAGCTATCACGGTATAACATTGGGGTGCAATACTGCTAGGTGCAGAGCTATCACGGTATAACATTGGGGTGCAGTACCTAGGGTACAGGTCTGTCACTGTATAAAGCTGGGGTGTGTGCTGGTGGGTACAGGTCATTGTATAGCATGAGGGTGCAGTACTGGTGGGTACAGGGCTATCATGGTATAACACTGGGTTACAGAACAGGTGAGTACAGGTCTGCCATTATAACAATGGGTTACAAAATTGGTTGGTTTGGGTCTGTCACTGTATAACTGGGGTGCAGTACTAATGGGTACAAGTCTGTCACTGTATAACACTGGGTTACAGTACTGGCAGGAGGTGGTTTTACATTGTATTACACTAGTGTGCAGTACAAATGTTCTGGCCACTCACTTATCCTGTCTATATCCCTTTGCAGCTTCTTTGCATCCTCCTCACAACAAAGAAGCAGTGAAGTGCACACATTGGGGTTTTCTCCCATTTAGAGGAGCATTGTCTCTATATATATATATATATAAAGAAATTCTCATGAATATTGTGTCACTTTAATTTGAGTTTTTGTTGTGGATGCATTGCATCATGTCACCATGGTTACTTCAACAACACCCCCCTCCCCCGAAACCTTTACCACCGAGAAGGACAAGAGCAGCAATGTTGTGGGAACACCATCACCTCCAGGTTCCCCTCCAAGTCTCTCACCATCCCAGCTTGGACATGCATCGCTGTTCCTTCTTCGTTGTTGAGTCAAAATCCTGGAATTCCATTTGTGGGAGCACCGTCAGCACACAGACTACAGCGGTTCAAGAAGAAGGCCCACCTTCTCATGGGCAACTAGGGACAGGCAATAAATGTGGGCACCCACATCCCAAAAACAAAGAAAAAAATGTTTTTTATTTTGACTCAAGTATTTTGGTAGCAAAATCTGGTTTAAATGATGTTGACGGAGGTTTTTGCTGTACCATTCACAGTCCTGGAGAAGGTTGACAGGGGTTTGTAGTTGTACCATTCACAGTCCCGGAGAAGGTTGACAGGGGTTTGTAGTTGTACCATTTACAGTCCTGGAGAAGGTTGACAGGGGTTTGAAGCTGTACCATTCACTGTCCTGGAGAAGGTTGACAGGGGTTTGTAGTTGTACCATTCACAGTCCTGGAGAAGGTTGACAGGGGTTTGTAGTTGTACCATTTACAGTCCTGGAGAAGGTTGACAGGGGTTTGTAGTTGTACCATTCATAGTCCTGGAGAAGGTTGACAGGGGTTTGTAGTTGTACCATTCACTGTCCTGGAGAAGGTTGACAGGGGTTTGTAGTTGTACCATTCACAGTCCTGGAGAAGGTTGACAGGGGTTTGTAGTTGTACCATTCACAGTCCTGGAGAAGGTTGACGGGTTTGTCGTTGTACCATTTACAGTCCTGGAGAAGGCTGACAGGAGTTTGTAGTTGTACCATTCACTGTCCTGGAAAAGGTTGACAGGGGTTTGAAGCTGTACCATTCACAGTCCTGGAGAAGGTTGACAGGGGTTTGTCGTTGTACCATTTACAGTCCTGGAGAAGGCTGACAGGAGTTTGTAGTTGTACCATTCACTGTCCTGGAAAAGGTTGACAGGGGTTTGTAGTTGTACCATTCACAGTCCTGGAGAAGGTTGACAGGGGTTTGAAGCTGTACCATTCACAGTCCTGGAGAAGGTTGACAGGGGTTTGTAGCTGTACCATTCACAGTCCCGGAGAAGGTTGACAGGGGTTTGAAGCTGTACCATTCACAGTCCTGGAGAAGGTTGACAGGGGTTTGTAGCTGTACCATTCACAGTCCTGGAGAAGGTTGACAGGGGTTTGAAGCTGTACCATTCACAGTCCTGGAGAAGGTTGACAGGGGTTTTGAAGCTGTACCATTCACAGTCCTGGAGAAGGTTGACAGGGGTTTGAAGCTGTACCATTCACAGTCCTGGAGAAGGTTGACAGGGGTTTGTAGTTGTACCATTCACAGTCCTGGAGAAGGTTGACGGGTTTGTAGTTGTACCATTCACTGTCCTGGAGAAGGCTGACAGGAGTTTGTAGTTGTACCATTCACTGTCCTGGAAAAGGTTGACAGGGGTTTGAAGCTGTACCATTCACAGTCCTGGAGAAGGTTGACGGGTTTGTAGTTGTACCATTCACAGTCCCGGAGAAGGTTGACAGGAGTTTGTAGTTGTACCATTCACTGTCCTGGAAAAGGTTGACAGGGGTTTGAAGCTGTACCATTCACAGTCCTGGAGAAGGTTGACGGGTTTGTAGTTGTACCATTCACAGTCCCGGAGAAGGTTGACAGGGGTTTGTAGTTGTACCATTCACAGTCCTGGAGAAGGTTGACAGGGGTTTGTAGTTGTACCATTCACAGTCCTGGAGAAGGTTGACAGGGGTTTGTAGTTGTACCATTCACAGTCCTGGAGAAGGTTGACAGGGGTTTGAAGCTGTACCATTCACAGTCCTGGAGAAGGTTGACAGGGGTTTGTAGTTGTACCATTCACAGTCCTGGAGAAGGTTGACGGGTTTGTCGTTGTACCATTTACAGTCCTGGAGAAGGCTGACAGGAGTTTGTAGTTGTACCATTCACTGTCCTGGAAAAGGTTGACAGGGGTTTGAAGCTGTACCATTCACAGTCCTGGAGAAGGTTGACGGGTTTGTAGTTGTACCATTCACAGTCCCGGAGAAGGTTGACAGGAGTTTGTAGTTGTACCATTCACAGTCCTGGAGAAGGTTGACAGGGGTTTGTAGTTGTACCATTCATAGTCCTGGAGAAGGTTGACAGGGGTTTGTAGTTGTACCATTCACAGTCCCGGAGAAGGTTGACAGGGGTTTGAAGCTGTACCATTCACAGTCCTGGAGAAGGTTGACAGGGGTTTGTAGTTGTACCATTCACAGTCAAGGTTGACAGGGGTTTGTAGTTGTACCATTCACTGTCCTGGAGAAGGTTGACAGGGTTTGTAGTTGTACCATTCACAGTCCTGGAGAAGGTTGACAGGGTTTGAAGCTGTACCATTCACAGTCCTGGAGAAGGTTGACAGGAGTTTGTAGTTGTACCATTCACAGTCCTGAGAAGGTTGACAGGGGTTTGTAGTTGTACCATTCACAGTCCTGGAGAAGGTTGACAGGGGTTTGAAGCTGTACCATTCACAGTCCTGGAGAAGGTTGACAGGGGTTTGTCGTTGTACCATTTACAGTCCTGGAGAAGGCTGACAGGAGTTTGTAGTTGTACCATTCACTGTCCTGGAAAAGGTTGACAGGGGTTTGAAGCTGTACCATTCACAGTCCCGGAGAAGGTTGACAGGGGTTTGTAGTTGTACCATTCACAGTCCCGGAGAAGGTTGACAGGAGTTTGTAGTTGTACCATTCACAGTCCTGGAGAAGGTTGACAGGGGTTTGTAGTTGTACCATTCACAGTCCTGGAGAAGGTTGACAGGGGTTTGTAGTTGTACCATTCACAGTCCTGGAGAGGTTGACAGGGGTTTGTAGTTGTACCATTTACAGTCCTGAGAAGGTTGACAGGGGTTTGAAGCTGTACCATTCACAGTCCCGGAGAGGTTGACAGGGGTTTGTAGTTGTACCATTCACTGTCCTGGAGAAGGTTGACAGGGGTTTGTAGTTGTACCATTCACAGTCCTGGAGAAGGTTGACAGGGGTTTGTAGTTGTACCATTCACTGTCCTGGAGAAGGTTGACAGGGGTTTGAAGCTGTACCATTCACAGTCCTGGAGAAGGTTAACAGGGGTTTGAAGCTGTACCATTCACAGTCCTGGAGAAGGTTGACAGGGGTTTGTAGTTGTACCATTTACAGTCCTGGAGAAGGTTGACAGGGGTTTGAAGCTGTACCATTCACAGTCCCGGAGAAGGGTTGACAGGGGTTTGTAGTTTGTACCATTTACAGTCCTGGAGAAGGTTGACAGGGGTTTGAAGCTGTACCATTCACAGTCCCGGAGAAGGTTGACAGGGTTTGTAGTTGTACCATTCACAGTCCCGGAGAAGGTTGACAGGGGTTTGTAGTTGTACCATTTACAGTCCTGGAGAAGGCTGACAGGAGTTTGTAGTTGTACCATTCACAGTCCTGGAGAAGGTTGACAGGGGTTTGTAGTTGTACCATTCACAGTCCCGGAGAAGGTTGACAGGGGTTTGTAGTTGTACCATTCACTGTCCTGGAGAAGGTTGACAGGGGTTTGTAGTTGTACCATTCACAGTCCTGGAGAAGGTTGACAGGAGTTTGTAGTTGTACCATTCACTGTCCTGCAGAAGGTTGACAGGGGTTTGAAGCTGTACCATTCACAGTCCCGGAGAAGGTTGACAGGGGTTTGTAATTGTACCATTCACAGTCCTGGAGAAGGTTGACATGAGTTTGTAGTTGTACCATTTACAGTCCCGGAGAAGGTTGACAGGAGTTTGTAGTTGTACCATTCACAGTCCCGGAGAAGGTTGACAGGGGTTTGTAGTTGTACCATTCACAGTCCTGGAGAAGGTTGACAGACAGGGGTTTGTAGTTGTACCATTCACAGTCCTGGAGAAGGTTGACGGGTTTGTAGTTGTACCATTCACAGTCCTGGAGAAGGTTGACAGGGGTTTGTAGTTGTACCATTCACTGTCCTGGAGAAGGTTGACAGGGGTTTGTAGTTGTACCATTCACAGTCCTGGAGAAGGTTGACAGGGGTTTGTAGTTGTACCATTCACAGTCCTGGAGAAGGTTGACAGGGGTTTGTAGTTGTACCATTCACAGTCCCGGAGAAGGTTGACAGGGGTTTGTAGTTGTACCATTCACAGTCCTGGAGAAGGTTGACAGGGGTTTGTAGTTGTACCATTCACAGTCCTGGAGAAGGTTGACAGGGGTTTGAAGCTGGACCACTCACTGTCCTGGAGAAGGTTGACAGGGGTTTGTAGTTGTACCATTCACAGTCCCGGAGAAGGTTGACGGGTTTGTAGTTGTACCATTCACAGTCCTGGAGAAGGTTGACAGGGGTTTGTAGTTGTACCATTCACTGTCCTGGAGAAGGTTGACAGGGGTTTGTAGTTGTACCATTCACAGTCCTGGAGAAGGTTGACGGGTTTGTAGTTGTACCATTCACAGTCCTGGAGAAGGTTGACAGGGGTTTGTAGTTGTACCATTCACTGTCCTGGAGAAGGTTGACAGGGGTTTGTAGTTGTACCATTCACAGTCCTGGAGAAGGTTGACAGGGGTTTGTAGTTGTACCATTCACAGTCCTGGAGAAGGTTGACAGGGGTTTGTAGTTGTACCATTCACAGTCCCGGAGAAGGTTGACAGGGGTTTGAAGCTGTACCATTCACTGTCCTGGAGAAGGTTGACAGGAGTTTGTAGTTGTACCATTCACAGTCCTGGAGAAGGTTGACAGGGGTTTGTAGTTGTACCATTCACAGTCCTGGAGAAGGTTGACAGGGGTTTGTAGTTGTACCATTCACAGTCCTGGAGAAGGTTGACAGGGGTTTGTAGTTGTACCATTCACAGTCCCGGAGAAGGTTGACAGGGGTTTGAAGCTGTACCATTCACTGTCCTGGAGAAGGTTGACAGGGGTTTGTAGTTGTACCATTCACAGTCCTGGAGAAGGTTGACAGGGGTTTGTAGTTGTACCATTCACAGTCCTGGAGAAGGTTGACAGGGGTTTGTAGTTGTACCATTCACAGTCCCGGAGAAGGTTGACAGGGGTTTGTAGTTGTACCATTCACAGTCCTGGAGAAGGTTGACAGGGGTTTGTAGTTGTACCATTTACAGTCCCGGAGAAGGTTGACAGGGGTTTGAAGCTGTACCATTCACTGTCCTGGAGAAGGTTGACAGGGGTTTGTAGTTGTACCATTCACAGTCCTGGAGAAGGTTGACAGGGGTTTGTAGTTGTACCATTCACAGTCCCGGAGAAGGTTGACAGGGGTTTGAAGCTGTACCATTCACTGTCCTGGAGAAGGTTGACAGGGGTTTGTAGTTGTACCATTCACTGTCCTGGAGAAGGTTGACAGGGGTTTGTAGTTGTACCATTCACTGTCCTGGAGAAGGTTGACAGGGGTTTGTAGTTGTACCATTCACAGTCCTGGAGAAGGTTGACAGGAGTTTGTAGTTGTACCATTCACAGTCCCGGAGAAGGTTGACGGGTTTGAAGCTGTACCATTCACAGTCCTGGAGAAGGTTGACAGGGGTTTGAAGCTGTACCATTCACAGTCCCGGAGAAGGTTGACGGGGGTTTGAAGCTGTAAGATTCACAGTCCTGGAGAAGGTTGACAGGGGTTTGAAGCTGTACCATTCACAGTCCTGGAGAAGGTTGACAGGGTTTTGAAGCTGTACCATTCACAGTCCTGGAGAAGGTTGACAGGGGTTTGTAGTTGTACCATTCACAGTCCTGGAGAAGGTTGACAGGGGTTTGAAGCTGTACCATTCACAGTCCTGGAGAAGGTTGACAGGGGTTTGTAGCTGTACCATTCACAGTCCTGGAGAAGGTTGACAGGGGTTTGTAGCTGTACCATTCACAGTCCTGGAGAAGGTTGACAGGGGTTTGTAGCTGTACCATTCACAGTCCTGGAGAAGGTTGACAGGGGTTTGAAGCTGTACCATTCACAGTCCTGGAGAAGGTTGACAGGGGTTTGTAGCTGTACCATTCACAGTCCTGGAGAAGGTTGACAGGGGTTTGAAGTTGTACCATTCACAGTCCTGGAGAAGGTTGACATGAGTTTGTAGTTGTACCATTCACAGTCCTGGAGAAGGTTGACAGGGGTTTGTAGTTGTACCATTCACAGTCCCGGAGAAGGTTGACATGAGTTTGTAGTTGTACCATTCACAGTCCCGGAGAAGGTTGACAGGGGTTTGTAGTTGTACCATTCACAGCCCCGGAGAAGGTTGACAGGGGTTTGTAGTTGTACCATTCACAGTCCTGGAGAAGGTTGACATGAGTTTGTAGTTGTACCATTCACAGTCCTGGAGAAGGTTGACATGAGTTTGTAGTTGTACCATTCACAGTCCTGGAGAAGGTTGACAGGGGTTTGTAGTTGTACCATTCACAGCCCCGGAGAAGGTTGACAGGGGTTTGTAGTTGTACCATTCACAGTCCTGGAGAAGGTTGACATGAGTTTGTAGTTGTACCATTCACAGTCCTGGAGAAGGTTGACAGGGGTTTGTAGTTGTACCATTCACAGTCCCGGAGAAGGTTGACAGGGGTTTGTAGTTGTACCATTCACAGTCCCGGAGAAGGTTGACAGGGGTTTGAAGCTGTACCATTCACAGTCCTGGAGAAGGTTGACAGGGGTTTGTAGTTGTACCATTCACAGTCCTGGAGAAGGTTGACATGAGTTTGTAGTTGTACCATTCACAGTCCTGGAGAAGGTTGACAGGGGTTTGTAGTTGTACCATTCACAGTCCCGGAGAAGGTTGACATGAGTTTGTAGTTGTACCATTCACAGTCCCGGAGAAGGTTGACAGGGGTTTGTAGTTGTACCATTCACAGCCCCGGAGAAGGTTGACAGGGGTTTGTAGTTGTACCATTCACAGTCCTGGAGAAGGTTGACATGAGTTTGTAGTTGTACCATTCACAGTCCTGGAGAAGGTTGACAGGGGTTTGTAGTTGTACCATTCACAGCCCCGGAGAAGGTTGACAGGGGTTTGTAGTTGTACCATTCACAGTCCTGGAGAAGGTTGACATGAGTTTGTAGTTGTACCATTCACAGTCCTGGAGAAGGTTGACAGGGGTTTGAAGCTGTACCATTCACAGCCCCGGAGAAGGTTGACAGGGGTTTGTAGTTGTACCATTCACAGTCCTGGAGAAGGTTGACATGAGTTTGTAGTTGTACCATTCACAGTCCTGGAGAAGGTTGACATGAGTTTGTAGTTGTACCATTCACAGTCCTGGAGAAGGTTGACAGGGGTTTGTAGTTGTACCATTCACTGTCCTGGAGAAGGTTGACAGGGGTTTGAAGCTGTACCATTCACAGTCCCGGAGAAGATTGACAGGAGTTTGTAGTTGTAACATTCACAGTCCCGGAGAAGGTTGACAGGGGTTTGTAGTTGTACCATTCACAGTCCCGGAGAAAGTTGACAGGGGTTTGTAGTTGTACCATTCACAGTCCCGGAGGAGGTTGACAGGGGTTTGTAGTTGTACCATTCACAGTCCCGGAGAAGGTTGACAGGGGTTTGTAGCTGTACCATTCACAGTCCTGGAGAAGGTTGACAGGGGTTTGAAGCTGTACCATTCACAGTCCCGGAGAAGATTGACAGGAGTTTGTAGTTGTACCATTCACAGTCCCGGAGAAAGTTGACAGGGGTTTGTAGTTGTACCATTCACAGTCCTGGAGAGGGATGTCGGGGGGAGTTAGGGATCGTACTCTTCGTCAAAATAACTTTGGTGACTGGTCTCGAGAAGTTGGTCCTGTCAATAGGATCACAGGCTTGACTCAGCCTCCTGGATGTCACATGTAACTCTGAACAAGAGGTTAGCAGGAGTTTAACCGTTAGCTCGGGCTGTGATTTGAACTGGACAATTGTTTATTTCTTGCTGAAAATGACAAAGAAAATTTATCATTTAACCATTTGAGCACCAAATGTCCTACGCAATGCTCTTTCCTTCCTCAATTCTCTTGTATTCCTCCTTTATTTTCCCTTTTTCTTGCCACCTTTCTCCCATCTCTTCCCTCAGCGGCATTGACTCCCACTGGTGGACAGTTCCACGGGCATCAGGTGCCAAACATATATCCCGGATTAAAAGACTGCCCCTAGATTGGCTCTGAATCTCTGATGGTAACCCTTTCATCTTTGCCATTATCACAATGGCCTCTTGACCAGCTTCCCATCCTCCACAAACTCCAGCATATCCAAATCTCTGCTGCCTGTATCCTATCCCACACCAAGACCTATTCACCCATTACCCCTGTCCTTGCTAACCAACATTAACTTCTGGTCTCCCACTGCCTCCCATTTCAAATTCTTATCAATATGTTTAAATTCCTTCATAATCTTGCCCCTCCCTATCACTAAAGTCCTACAACTCCCCCTCCCCGCCCCCCCCCCCCTTTCCTTCACCCCACCATTGGAAACTGTGTCTTCAGCAGGCTAGGCCCCATGCTTTAGGATCCCTCCTTTAAACTCCTTCACCTGTGCACTCCCCTTTCCTGATTTAAGAAACTCCTTAAAGCCCACCTTTCTGACCAAGACTTTGCTCACCAGCCCCCCCCCGCCCCACCTCCTTTGACTCCGCGTCCTTTTTTTGGTTACGCCTCTGTAAAGTGCCATGGGACATTTTCTGTGTTAAAGGGGCTGTATCGAGTTACATCAAGTCTACAGCACAGAAACAGACCATTCGGCCCAACTGGTCAATGCTGGTGTTTATACTCCACACATGCCTCCTTCCACACCTCTTCATCTAACCCTATCAGCATACCCTTTTATTCTTTGCTCTCTCTTGCATTTAAAGGGAAGCTAGATACACATCAAACTGTGTGTCTCTAGGAGCATGTTAATACTGACTGGGTATCTGGCAGTGTGTTAGCACTGACTTTGGGTCTCTAGGAGAGTGTTACTACTGACTGTTAAATGCAAGTTGTTGTTGGGATAGTAAAGATAGGCCTTGCATTTACATGGCACTGGGAGCACTACTCTGCTTTTCAAATAGCATCATGGATCTTTCACTTCCACCTGGCCGGGCAAACAGCCTCAGATTAATGTCTCCTCCAAACAGTGCCGTGCTCCCTCAGTACTGCACTGTAGTACCAGCCTAGATTACATGCTCCAGTCTTGGAGTGGGGGGGTTAAATGCTGTGCTGTCGCTGAGATTTGGGGCCATACCTAAGTTTGTGCTCCTAATCTGGACTGGCACCCGAGTGCAGTACTGAGGGAGTGCTGTACTGGCAGAAGAGATGTTGGGGCTGATTCTCCCCCCTCCTGATTGGGTGCTCCCAGTAAACAGCAGCAAGGAGCATTGGTCAGGGGTCTGCAGCCCCTGATTGTTCAACCATTAATTTCAATGGCTAGAAAATCATGGGTCGTGGGCCCATGATTTCCAGCCTCAACGCCTGCTGTAAGTGCCATTCCACGCCGGGAGCATCCGATCACGAATCAGCTGGGTTAACCTTAACTGAGACACCCTTCTCTTTCTCCTCCCATTCCCCCCCCCCCACCCCACCCCACCCAGTACTAATGGTTCAGGTCATTGCTGAAGCCACACAGTATAGCAGGGACTTCTCTCTCTGCCCTGGGTCAACATTCCACTCTCGCTCAAAAGCAGATTAACGCCTCATTCACCTCCTTGTTGTTTGCTAGATTCTATTGGTGCAGAATGGCTGCCAGATTTGCCTCCTTAATAACAGCCTTTATACTTAAGAAGTAATTAATTTTGAGACATTACTGCATAAGGTGCTAGGTAAGACACATGCATGTATATTATTATGGGGTAGGCCTCTGCAATGGGTTTAACCTTGAGTGTTTGAGCATTGGCATGGAAATAAAAACTCGAAAGGAGTATAGGATCCCAGTCGAGGCCGCCATCTTCTGAATGATTCCAAGGCCCATAGAGGAAACCAAAGCTCAGGACCAGGAGGCCTGTGTTCCTCAGTTGAAATTGTTGAGACAATAGTGGCAGTGATCACAGATCAAGGCCTAGAAATTCAGTTGGTTGCGCCAGCCGCTAGCGCCTTAGGAGGAGTAGATGTCGGGCGCTAGGCGGCTAGTGCCCGGGCGCAGCGCGATCTGCGCCTCGCCCCAACTTCACTAGAGATTTGGCGGCGGCGCAAAGTCTTTGCGCGCGCTCAGCTGTGCGCGCAGATCATGACGTAATTTCCTCATGCAACGCCCTTTGTGCGCCCCCAACCGGAACTT